>NW_028326976.1:85704-174528 GCF_027475165.1 Benincasa hispida
AAAAAAAAAAAAAAAAAAAAAAAAAACGGAAGAATTCCAAGGAAAAGAATTTGAATGAGCGCCTAAAATTTTAGAAGTGTCGCGCATCACCCAAAAATCAAGCAATGTAAAACCCTTCTTTCTCCTCTTCTCCTTTCTTCTCTAAAATTAGAGCATCTGAAAATTCTCTCCATTTCTCTTGTCTTCTGTTTCTCCTCCCTCTTTCTCCATTTCTTCCCATTTATTTGATGGTTCATCCTCATGAGCATTGACAAAGAACACCTTCAAATCGCAAATCTCCTTCAACCATCAATCATGAAACAACAGCGTATTTCCCTTCCTTTATTTTTTATGAAATCAAACATTTCTTAAGAACCCAAATTTGCAGCTGTTTATCGTCTTCCATCATCTTGATTTTCCCATAAAAAAAATCTTCTTTCTATTAGGGTTGATGCCTTAAATCTCGTCTATTCTGTAGTTTGTAATTATAATGTACAAATGATATATTTATTTAATAAAATATGAGATATTTTATTCCACATTTAGTAGCATTAATCAAAACCAATAAACTAACATCCAAATTTATCTTTTGTAGCTTAGATATATATATAGAGAGACATATAGGTAGATCATGTTTAAGCGATAACCTAAATGGTCTGTAGTAGATGGGTAAGGCGGGATACCTTATCCTAGTGAAAATATGAATACGACCTGCTTTGTAGATGTTACCATTATTGTAAAGTGCTACAAAGGATCTAATCCTGAGCATTTATGTAGAGATATGTGAGCGGGAGTATTCTGTACAAACAGGTTTATATAAGACTGTACCATAAAGTGATTCCCTCATATGTGATTTAAAAGCATTTTAAGATGTGTGGTACTAAATTCAAGTGCTTCCTTAAGCACAACTTCTCCATGTACCCTAATTCTCATATGTGATGCTTCTTATAGGCTCAAAATTCCTCTTTTATCATCACCCAATGATTTTTTAAATTTTCTATTGTTATCCATGAACTTTGAGACTATTTTTGTTTAAGTTTAAAGTGGAAAAAAAAAAAGTAATAATCAGTTTTAAAACTAATTATATTTGTAATTAGAAGGCATAATTTCATTATTTCATCAACAATTGAAAATGTTTAGCTTTAAAATATTATAAAGTTTGTGTTGAAAAATATAATAAAAACTTCAACTTACCGCATGAGATCTTATAACCTTAATGTCTAAGAAATCGAAATAGAAGAGCAGTAGTATGAAGTTCTTCACCATTCCTTTTATTCAATAAAGTTGTATAAGACATATAATTGTTGTAAGAATTTGTCGATCTAATTTTCAGAATGATAAGATACACTTAACCGTTGGATTGAATCGAAGAACTTTATCTTTTTCAATGGGTTTTCCATGTAAGCAACCACCATCATCCGTATTTCTTCTTTCAACTTTTCAGCTCGTTCTTTCGTTCTATCATCTACTTTCTGAAATTAAAAAAATAAAAATTTAAATTACTCAAAATACAAAAGTATTGGATTAAAGTTATACGCACACAATAAATGACAATAATTAAAATATAATATTCAATAAAGGCAATTTAAATTTAACTTTACCAATGCATCATCAATGGTAAATGAAAGGAAATGATCGTTCCAAATACTAGGATGAAAATTTGCAATAGAACGCTTAATATCAGGAATGACATTGGCTTCCATAATTGGAGTAGGAAAATTTGAAATTTGAGAATACATTATCAATTCCTTTCTCGAAAAAAAAAGGAAAAAAAATAACTTGAGAGCTTCTTGAAACTATTGGAGAGATACCATGTGATTATAAAGCATGTCTATTTATAGGCTGCTTTCAATTATATATTGCTTGTTGTCCAAAGAAGTAGTGATGGTAAAGAAGTGGCACACCTTGGTCTTATTCCCCATAGTGAAAAAGATGATGAACTTGATGATGAGGTAACTCTAGAATCCCCTTCTTATGATGAATTGTTTGAAGCTTTTGAAAATATACAAAATGACTTAAAAAACTTAAATCAAAATATGTTGTGCTTAAGAAGAAATACAATATTTTGACTGTGAAAATAAGTCTTTACTTGATGAAATTGGTTGCTTTAAAGAGAATAAGCATGTATGTGATTGTGATGAGAAAAATGCATTGCTTGATAAAGTTGGATTTCTTGAGCATGATGGTTGTGAAAAGGATAAATTGATTAAATCACGTAAAGAAAAAAATTTAAATGTTTTGCAAGAACTTGATAAAGCTAAGGAGTCTATTAAAAAGTTGACAATAGATGCTCAAAGATTGGACAAAATAATTGAAGTAGGCAAGCCTTATAGATGATAAGAGAGGTTTTTGGCTTCATTATGAATTTTCAACTCCACAAGTATGACAAGTAGGCAAAATTTGATTTTTCTTCTATTAGTGCGTAATATGCCTAATGTAGTGTCTAATAATGCCGAATCTAATTTTGTGCCTAAATGTCATAATTGTGGCGTTGAAGGTCCTACTAGACCTAAGTGCTTTAAGTTGAAGTATGGCCACACTACTTCTTCAAAAAAAACAACAAAAAAAAAAATCTCAAAGAGCAAAGTTTTACAATGCTCCAAGAATTACTTTATCCAAGAGTAAAATAATGGAACATAAAGAAGCATGCACAGTGGAAGCGATGAAATCGACAACATTCTAATTGAATTAAAAATAATATTAAGCATGCAAAGGGTTAGAGAATACAATCTTTGAAGACTCCACCGCAATCTTCCTCTCTCAAGCTCGATTGCGGTAAATCCCACTATTCTCCGATTAAAGAATACGATTGTGGGACCGTTATGTTAGTGAAAATAAGGAAATTTCACTATAGAAAGAAGAAGAGTAAAGAGAAACGAGGTGGCAGATTTTTAGGTCAAAAGTTGTGGAAGCATTAGTTTTTTAAATTTAAAAAACAAAGCCTTTTACAGAGAAAACACATGAAAAATCTCATTTTGCATGGCTTCTACCTCAACTCCATTAATATGTAATCTCGAGGTGTTAAGCTTAGGAAATGTCACTCCAAACTCCACTTAGTTAGTGAAAAAATTCAACAATTGGATATTTCCACGGATTGGATATTTCCACTAACTAACTTTTCAAATTTTAGAAAAATATTTAATTAAAACAATTTCAATTAAATAAAGAAAACAAATTTAATATCACATATTAAATTTTTTAAGACACCTAGCTTTGATAAATCACATTAATCAAGTTTAAAAAATATTTTCACGCTAATGAGTAAGTATATTCTCCAAAATAATTAATTAATATATAAATTATTTAAGTGTAAATTATATCTCATACAAAATACAATTTTTTCTTAAGACCGAATTTGAACATTTCAAATTCTTACTTCACCTGGTTCTTCAATTTTGTTCGTATTGAGCTAGTAAGGAGACCCAATAGACCTACAGATCATGGGCTCCAACGATTGAAGATTAATGGGTCAAACTCTTTAACCTAGTTAATCAACATTCGTTAATTAACAGAACTGTCCACCATAGTCTATAGTTGCACTCCCCTCACTATAGATATATTATGTGTCCATTTAATATAACCGTCATCAATAAGTTGATCCTTCACAAGTTGTTCGTAACGTCAGCTAGGTCAAATACTGAAATACCCCTGAGTTACATTTTTCTCCTTAAGTATCACTATCTCTCTAATGAACAATTGATTTAGGATCATAATCACTAAATCCATTCCCTATCAAGTCAATGAGAGGATGGGGCCCCTTGTTCAAGTAATGGATTTAGTACTAAAGCCCCTTGTTCAAGAATCGAGATCAATCCTTAAGGGAACAACCTTTCTACTATCCCTAAAATGGGTAAGAGTGAATTTCATCATGCAAATTCTATTTCCCAAGCTAATACCTGGTCTTATCCCTGAAATGGGAGGCATATTGAGCAGCAACGTTGGGCTTACTTTCATCTATGCAGATCAATGGACAATCGTAAAGAAATAGAAGTTCATAGACAGCTCAGGATTTAGATCAAGTTATCTTGGTCATCAAGAAGTCAAATTAATCATTGTTAATAGTAAATGGTTTTAATACGTAACAGTGATTATTTTGTGGAGTGTCTTACACAATCTCATTGTGTAGAACACCCCTGCTCACATGTCTCTACCTGAACGAACTGATCACATCATTTATGATACTTTACAACATTTATAACAATCATAAAGCGGTTTGTATTCAATAGCATCTCCAGAAATAGGTACCCAAGCTAATCCAAGTACTATAGACGGTTTAGGTTATTTTACTCAAACTTGATCAAGTTTATGTCTCCACATAAAGTCCAAGTATTAATGACAATAGCCAAAGGTTCGTAGTTTATTGAATTTATAATTATTAAACAATCAACAACACTTATTTGAATAAATTTCATATATGGTTTTACTGTTTACCAAAACTACGGAGTTTTAGGACAAACAACCCTAATACAAAGTGCATAAATTTATTGTTAGAGATAAATCCTTGCATAACGTTGTTTGTTTTTCTTTTGGCAATTATGGACATAAAGTTTATTCTTGTTACTTGTCTAGATCCAATGCTTTTAATGCTAATGCAAAAATGAAATGAATCCCTAAGTTTGTAAATACTAACACTATTGGACCCAAATAAGTGTGGGTACCAAAGAATTAAACTTGAATTTTTTGTGTGTGGGATTGTTTGAAAGCCTCCAAGAAATATAAGTGGTACTTGGATAGTGGTTGCTCAAGGCACATGATTGGAGACCGATCCGAGTTTATCTCTTTCCCCGAAAAGGTGAAATTATTGGCAAGGGCAGTATAGGTAATGAATCTTCTATTTTGATTGTAAATGTGCTTTTAGTTGATGGTTTAAAGCATGATTTACTTAGCATTAGTCAATTGTGTGACAAAGGATTTAGAATTGTGTTTGATAAAAATAATTGCATCATTGAAAATACTTGTAATAGAAAAGTCATGTTTGTTGGAAATTGGAATGAAAATGTGTATACCAATGACTTGAATTATTGTCCTATTATTGATAAATGTCTTTTCATGTTGCAAGATGATTCTTGGTTATGGCATAGAAGACTAGGACATACTAAGCATGCACTTAATTTCAAATATTTCATAAAATTTTTTGTTTCGAGTTCTTCCTAAATTTAAACTTGAAAAAGATAAAGTTTGTGATGCTTGCCAAATGGGAAAGCAAACTAAGTCTTTGTTCAAATCTAAAAATGTGATCTTTACTACTAGACCCCTACGACTATTACACATGGACTTATTTGGCCCTTCTAGAATTGCTAGCTATGGAAGAAATTATTATGCATTTGTAATAGTTGATGATTTTTCTAGATTTACTTGGGTTTTGATGATAAAACATAACGATGATGTTTTGAAAAGTTTATTAGTTTTGCTAAAGAGTTCAAAATGAAAGGTGATGTTTTATTTTTAAAATTAGGTTTGATCATGGAGGAGAATTTGATAATTATACTTTTAAAGCTTTTTGTGAAGAAAATGTTTTTTCTCATAATTTTTCTCTCCAAGAACTCCTCAACAAACTGGTGTGGTTGAAAGAAAAAATTGTACTCAACAAGAATTTGCTAGGTCAATGTTGAATGAGTATGGTCTACTTAAATATTTTCGGGCGAAACCGTTAATATACCACTTGCTTTGTCTTAAGTAGAGTTTTAATTAGACCATTTTTAGATATCTCCTTATGAGCTTTGGCATGGAAAAATTCCAAATATTGGGTATTTCAAAGTTTTTGGTTGTAAATGTTTTATTTTGAATAACAAAGAAAAGATTGGAAAATTTAATTCTAAGATTGATGTTGGAATCTTCCTAGGATATTCCTCTACTGGTAAAGCTTATACAGTTTTAAATAAGAGAACTTTAGTTATTGAGGAACCATGTAATAATCTATTTGTAGTGATGATTTAGAAAAAGATTTTGGAGATGTACTTGTTAGTGAAAAAGGCAAAGAAATTATCTCAAGTATACAAGAAGGGAGCATCAATGAAAAGAAGAAAGATGATTGTTTGGTCTTGGGAAATCGATGTCATTAATTTGACTTCAAACCAAAATAAAAGAAAATTTATAATACACCGAACTACTCCTATTACTACTAAAACGTAGCAACGATGGTAAGTGTGGGGTCGAACCACAGAGAAGCGGAGAATTAATTTCTTTTCGTGTTAGATTTGACTGCAGAAAAAAGGGTTAAACAGGGTTTTGGTTTTGATTTAGGAAGATGCAAGAAAAGTAAATTGCAAGGGATATATTGAACGGTAAAGGACTCGTTTAGTTCTCATATCAAGTGCTCATTTGATGTAAATTATGTCATTGTTATATGCCAAATAACTAATATTCGAATTATGCATACATAGCTACATAATTTGATAAGAATTAATCAATCTCTACAAGACCGAAAATCAATTAATTCAAACCAAATCGACCGTCCTAATCGGTAGTTAAGGCTCGAAAGACCGTGCCCTAACTAGCTTACATGCTCCTAGATGCAATTGGGTCCTTAACGGCCATAAAGAACAAGAAACACATGCATGAAAATCAAGGATTTAACTATGTTGACTAAGTGTCAGGAAAGCCATGTTCAAATACTCAAAGTAGTCAGACATACTTCTATCAGGGTATTATTAGCTATAGTAGCACATCAAAATTTGGAACTTGAACATCTAGATGTGAAGACAGCTTTCTTACATGGAGAGTTAGAGGAAGAGATTTATATGACCCAACCAGATGGGTTCCAGTGTCCAAGTAAAGAAGATTTTGTTTGCAAGTTGAAGAAATCTTTGTATGGCTTAAAGCAGTCTCCAAGGCTTAACAGCTATATGATTGGACTTGGCTATAATAGGAGTCCATATGACTTTTGTGTATATCACAACAAAGCTGATGATGGTTCGATGATTTATCTACTTTTATATGTAGATGATATGCGCATAGCTGCAAAGTTCAAGTCTGATATTCTAAAATTGAAGAATCTTCTTAATGCTGAGTTTGATATGAAAGATTTAGGTACTGCTCAAAAAATTTTGGGTATGGAGATTTATAGGGACAGAGGTAAGAATAAGTTCTTCTTGTTACAGAAAGGATATATCAGAAAATATTGTCCAGGTTTGGTACGTCATAAGCTAAACCTATAGATACTCCTAGTGTTGTAAATGCTCATTTGTCATATGAGTTTTCACCACAGTCTGAAGCTGAGAAGGAGTACATGTCTCGAGTTCTTTATGCTAGTGTAGTGGGAAGTTTGATGTATGCTATAGTCTGTACTAGGCCTGATCTTGCCTATGTTGTTAGTGTTGTCAGTAGGTTCATGGGTCCTGGGAAGGAGCATTGGCAAGCCGTTAAGAGGATTTTTTGTTACCTTAAAGGTACATCTGATGTTGGTCTTGTGTACGGGAATTGCATAGAGTGTTTGGTGACTGGTTATTCTTATTCTGACTATGCTGGAGATGTTGACAGTAGGAGGTCTATGACTGGCTATGTATTCACTCTGGGTGGTTCTGTTGTTAGTTGGAAGGCAACCTTACAGCCTACAGTTACTTTGTCTACTACTGAAGCAAAGTACATGGCCTTGACAAAAGCTGCTAAAGAGGGAATATGGCTGAGGGGGTTAGTTGGTGATCTTGGTTTGCATCATGACCAAGCTATTGTATATTGTGATAGTTTGAGTGCAATATGCCTAGCCAAGGATCAAGTTCATCATGAGAGAACTAAGTACATAGATGTAAGATATCACTTCTTAAGCGGTGAACAGAGAGTTAAATTGATGAAAATTGGTACTGCTGATAACCCTGCTGATATGTTCACCAAATCGGCTACACACGGCAAGTTTCAATATTGTTTGGACTGGCTGAATGTTTTGAATTTTTAGTGATCCCCTTTGTGGGACACTTTGAGGCATGAGGAAGAAGCCTGGGTACGTCTGGCAATATTGATTTATGTTGCATTTGGTACATCTGTTATCTGGGAGAGAATTCAAGTCAAGGTGGAGATTTGTTGAAATGCCTTGAATCTGTTTGCTGGCGCTTCGAACAACCTAGTACGGGGGTCTCGCTGCCTCCAACCTAGTTCGTTGACCTTAGGGTTTAGAGTAGTGCGATATATAAACTCTCTAACCTAGAGGCACCGTTTTTTATGTAATTCTAAAAACATTCTCTCGAAATAATATTGTTCTCCCTCTGTCCGTGGACGTAGCTAACACATTGTTAGTGAACCACGTATATCTTTGTATCGATCTTCCCTACTCTACGTTCTCTTTTTGTGTTCTTTAATTGTCGATTTCGCAACATATTCTTTAATATAGATTAAATGTACAGTGCAAAGGTTCAAGGTCAGCCTATACACCTAAGCATGCTCATCTAATCTGTGCTATAGGGGTAAATTCAAAGCATGGACGATTACAAGGATACGTGTGAGCCCGAATTTAACTAGCAAGGACATGCAATCGTGATAGGATCCTCAGTCCAACACAAAATTACCTCATGGAAAATTACCTCATGGATTCATAGACAAAGCCAGTGGGATACAATCCAATACAAATCCATAATCCAAAAAAGTAAATATGACCTTCAATACTGAAAACATAGAGGAAAAAGAGAAATCAAGGCCTTTCCTCAGCCTCCATAAAGAGTTTCGGCATTTTTAGGGCCTTTCTCAATACAATTCAACAATTTTTTGACCTAGCAAAAGGAGACATTTATAGAAAATTTTAGAGCAGCATTGCAACGCTATGGTCTAGCGTTACAACACTCACTCGTGCGTGCGCTTCTTTTCCTTCCATCAAATGTCGTAGCATTGCGAGGCTCTAAAGGAGCATTGCAACGTTACGCTACTATCTTACAACGTTGAGCTTGAGCATTATGCGGCGTTATGACACTGATGTTGGGGGTATTTTCGTCATTTCATGTCCCTTGAAGCTTGGATACTTCAAATCTACTCCAAATCGCTTCAAATTAGCCCCGATCAGCTTCAAATCCCCGATTTTACCTCTTGGCTGCTCATTAGCTACAAAATAGAGAAATAAACACATAAAATCCATTAACGAGTTCGAATTAAGCTATGAATAATAGCTATATTTTAGAGCTAACAAACACCCCCAACTCAATTCTTGCTCGTCTCGACCAAGGTAAAGACAAACAATCAAACATCATATAAAACACTCAAAGACATGCTAGCTTATTTCGAAAAGTTGTTACTCCAGTCTCAACAGTCAGATCAAATGAAAGTTTTAATGAAGAATGAAATTCAGTTATGATCAATCAATGAAGCACAAGTTTAAGAATGTTCTTTATCTAAATATGCATAAGTGAGTCAGTAGTTTTGCTAGCTAAGCTTGCACAACTCGGAAAAGTTTTAAAAGGTGTTCATCCTGTTTTTCCCCTAATCTGGTTCTGTTATCGACCTCGAACATACCATACATGAAAAAAAGGGCAACTAAGACAAAGATGCCTAAACTCACACACACAAAACATAAAGAGCAATTCTTTTACCTAGAGGGCTAGCTTTCACACTCCACCGTCGAGAACCTATCACTCTTTTCTCATGGGCCCTAAAAGAACACAGCGGAGTTAGCTCTTTTCACCTCTATCCATGCACACACACGCACAAATTTATTTATTTTTTTTTTGTAGGCACACGGTTATGCCTCATTTTTTATTTTTCTATTTTTTCTTTCAGAATTGCAACTAATTTGTCTTTCTTTGTTTTATTATTTTTTTAGTTTTTCTACACATGTAGGCCACTTTTTTTTTTTTTTAATATCCTCTTTATCTAGTTTTGCTCTGAAACAAGGACAGTTACTCCTAAGTCAAAGGTGAACCTTTCGGGGTGACAACAGGAATACAAATTAGATAACTCAATTCTAAGCATGCAAGGCTTTAATGTCGCAACACAATGACTTAAAGATGCAAGTGACAAGAAGATTTTTAAAAATGGGCTAAAAATCATGATCATGCAATCTTAACATTCCTTCATGCAAGTTCCATTACAGAAAGAGTGCATCATAGACTATCATGATAACAGTAGACCAAACAGGCTAGCAAGACAATCAAAGCACATAGCATAGTCCGAGCAAAGTGCTCAAGGACGCCAAGCTAATATATAGAAAAACTACCCAACGAGTACCCCATCCCTAATACAAAAATATACTTTGTCCCCAATGTATTCTAAGTAAAGCTCAAGAAGAATGGAAACAAGGGAACAGAAAACCTCCCCTGATAAGAATATCGCACGTGGGATGGTGGTGGCATTAGGCTCTCCTCTTTGCTAAAAAATAGATAAGGCTCTAGAGAGGCCTCCAGAAAGGGAGTACAGTGAAAAAAAAAACTACAAAAGAAAACCTACAAAACAAAGAAATTAGCAAAACTAAAATGATAAATTGAAAAAGGAAAGAAAAGAAAATAAACAACCGAGGGCACAAAAAAAAAAGAGTAGGAAGAGGAAGCAAGCCTCAATTAGAATCGAGAGAGTCTGGATCCCTCTGAAGGCCACTTTAGAAACCCATGTTGGCATAGTAGAGACGGTTCTTTTCAGAAATGAAGTTCACCGTTCTCTCCATATGCCTCGCTCGGCGGACACTTTCCTAACTCCTCGTAGTGACTTGATCGCTACCCAGAGTGCCTCAGCTGACATCCTGTATGCCTACTCTGCATAGGACTCCCCTCCCACTAGAATGTTCGTCTGATCTGGGGACCAGCATAAGGGGGCTGCCTCTATCGCTGGAGCCTACTCATCCTCTCCATCGTCCTTCTCATCATCATCATCAGGCTGGTCCACTCCTCTCCCTCGGAAGGCCGAGACAGATGATCTACTGATGGGAGCAGGACCTCCCATCTTCTCGTCATCGTCAGAGATCTCCACCTTGGACCTCCGACATAACTCAGTAATCAGGTTCGGGTAACCTAAACTACCGGTGGTGGGGCACCCCCCACAATGACAGATCAACGCCCTAATGACTCGACCGACATTGATGGACATCCCCTGAAGAAGGCAATAAAGGAGTTTGGCTCGGTCCCTTGTGATGTCCGTGAGACGCAGCACTGACATCAATCTGGAGCATACAAAGGCGTGCCAGATCTAACCAGAGACGGACATATCCATGCTCCTAAATCTAACAGCGACCCCTCAGGACCTGGCCCACTGAACTCCTGACCCACATAAGGTCTGAATAACCTCCTCTTCCAGGAACTGTCTGAGAAAAACCTGCCATACTCACATTGAAGTCACGTAATCCATAGACTTCATTGATGCGTGATGATGAAAAGAGAACCCTAATGCCTCTAACCAACGAGATATCCCAGTCTCGTCCATGTTAGCGTAGAACTCCTTGACTACGGGTATAATCGCCCGCCTGGAAGGCCTGCTAAAGACTCCCACCCTCGCTTACGAATTTTCTCGGTAATGTGGGGGTAGTAGTTAGCCTCTAGGCTCAAGGCTCTCTCGGGAACTAACCTCCTAGAAGAAACAATGTAGTTAAATCTATCTAGGGCTTCCCTAGAACTAAACCTAGGATGGTCAAACTCTGGCGCAGGGTTCTACCCACTAGTGCTAGCTTCACTTCTACGTACCCTTCTAGGACCCATTCTAAATTTTTCAAGAAAAAAGGTTCATAAAATTTGGTTCCTAGATAATTTCCAACACTCTTATTCTAATTCTAACTCATCAAACCTGCCCCCCAACTTCCAAAAATTACTCCAAATTTCAACCTGCAAGCAAAAAAACCCATATTCATATGATATTGCATATTATCAACATCCAAATCTCAAACCCATACAAGAATCAAGCAACAATTAAGCAGAAACACATTTCTTACAACCATTCACTATTAATATGCAACAATAAACAATAGTGGCTAAATATTTTTACCTTTGAAGCGAAAAAATCTGAAAAAATGCTCAAGAACTTTGTTAGACCTTGAATGAACGAAAAACCCACAAAATATTCAATAGATCCAAGGGAAAAACGTGAAGAGATAGGCGAAAAATGTGCGAAGGATGAAAAATCGTGAAGATATTTGAGGAAAAGTGGGAGAGAAAGCTTGGGCTTGAGGGAAAAATTGAAGAAGTGAAGAAAAATGGGATAGACGCAACGTCTTAATGTTGTTCTGTCTCACAACATTACAATGCTGCGATTGCAGCGTTGCGACGCTGTAACCTAATTCCCGTTTTTTATTTTTTTTGAGAAGATAACCTAAAAAAATAAAAAACAAACAAAATAAAATATCTACCCTAATAAAATAAAAAGAAAAAAAAATATTTTAAAACCTGGCTGCCTCCAAGAAGTGAAAATTTTTAACATCAATTGCTTGACATGACCCATCCCCTGTCAAGGTACAAATAAATTATCGTATTTCTTCGATCATTTCTTGGTTGAGTCGATATGGCCTGGTAGAGCCATAAGGGTTCCCATCTTCTAAAAAGTACCAGACAGGTCGATTTTTTTATTTTTTATTTTTGAAAATGGTGATAAAATAAAAGGCTCTACAACTGACTCAATTAAAAAGAAAGACTCTAACTCAACTAACTCGTGAGGTGTCGGCGAGCAAAATTAAAAAAATTAGAGGAATATTGGTACAAAGAATAGGGCGAGGCTTGAGAGCCTCTAACTTTTTTAACTGAAACTCTTCCAAATTAAGCCCATACTCATACTTAATCTCACTGACTTGTTCTTGTTGTGGTAGAAGACAAACGTCATCATCCTAATCGGTCCACACATATTCCATCACAAGGTTGAGCTTAGTGCCACAGACGCGGGATGGCTCTAAGTGATTTTTTGCACACTTAAAAAATCATTAGTATGCTCACACTTTAAATAATCCAACGCCTTACCTTGCTAAAAAATTTGAGGGACTGCCTGTTCTGTGGGATCCTTGATGCTCATATCTCTACTGCTCACTTGGCATCCTCAGAGGGTGATTCACGAGACTCCTCCAGTTTCCTAATTGATTGGACGATTTGAGTGATTTGATTACTCAAATTTTGAATTTTAGCTCTGACCTCACGTTCGAAATAAAGGTCGTCCTACTGGAAATTGATTGGCTCTTGATAGTAGTAGGGGTGTTTCTGCACAAACTCACTAGAGGGATTAGAAAGTTCCCTAACTATGTCCTCTAAAGAAATATCTGTGTGGGTAGACTAATATGGCGTTGACAACGATGTTTGGCAAGCTAACTCCCAAGGAGAATAATATATGCGTTCAGGGTCGTGCAAATTCTGAACCTGCATGTTTGCCAAAGCTCACACAACAGAGATTAGTTCAGAAATTTGATCTCTAAGGCCATGAATCTCTCTTACCTCTGTTAATTCTCATTGCACTACATATGGAAAACCATACTTGTTGATATTTTCTATCATAAAAGAACAAATAGATACAAAAAAGGAAAAATTATATATTTTTTTTCATTTTTAAAGTTTAACAGTCAACTCTAACTAAAAGAGAATAATTGACTTGTTTCCTCGGCAACAGCGCCATTTTAGTCTCGTCTCGGGAAATCGATATCGTTAATTCGACTCCAAACTGAAATAAAAGAAAATTAATAATACACCAAACTACTCCTATTACTACTAAAACGTAGCAATAGTGGTAAGTGCGAGGTCGAACCACAGAGAAGCGAAGAATTGAATTTTTTTTTCATGTTAGATTTGACTACAGGGAAAACAGTAAAAACGGGGTTTTCGTTTCAATTTAGGAAGATGCAAGAAAAGTAAATTACAAGGGATGTATGGAATGATAAAGGACTCGTTTAGTTCTTAGATCAAGTGCCCATTTGATGTAAATTAAGTCATTGTTATATGCCAAATAACTAATATTTGAATTATGCTTACATAGCTACTTAATTTGATAAAAATTAATCAATCTCTATATAGGCTGAAAATCAATTAATTCAAACCAAATTGAGTGTCCTAATCCGTAGTTAAAGCTGGAAAGACCATGCCCTAACTAGCCTACATGCTCCTAGATCCAATTGGGTCCTTAACGACCATAAAGAACAAGAAACACATGCATGAAAATCAAGGATTCAACTATGTTAACTAAGTGTCAGGAAAGCCATGTTCAAATAATCAAAGTATTCTTTAAATCTAAGTAAATGTACAACACAAAGATTCAAGGTCAGCCTATACAACTAAGCATGCTCTCAGCTTGTACTCCTAAGCATGCTCATCTAATCTGTGTTACAGGGGTAAATTCAAAGCATGGACGATTACAAGGATACGTGTGAGTTCGAATTTAACTAGCAAAGACATGCAATCGTAATAGGGTCGTCAGTCCAACACACAAAAGAAAATCTGAGTCATGCGAGATTAAAGAAAAATATAATTCTTAATTGAAGCAGAAAATTGAACTTATAACTCATTAAATTATAAAGAACACTTAGTCCAAGAACTAATAGAAAATTACCTCATGGATTCATAGACAAGGCCAATGGGATACAATCCAATACAAATCCATAATCCAGAAAAGTAAATCTAACCTACAATATTGAAAACATAGAGGAAAAAGGGAAATCAAGCCCTCTCCTCAGCCTCCATGAAGAGTTTCGGTGTTTTTAGGACCTTTCTCAATACCATTTAGCATATTTTTTACCTAGCAAAAGGAGACATTTATAGAAAATTTCAGGGCAGTGTTACAACGCTATGGTCGAGCGTTGGAATGCTCACTCATGCGCACACTTCTCCTCCATCCGTCAACTGTCTTACAGCATTGGCTTGAGCATTGCACAACATTGTGACGTTGATGTTAAGGGTATTTTGGTCATTTCACGTCCCTTGAAGCTTGGATACTTCAGATTACTCCAAATCGCTTCAAATTAGCCCCAATCAGCTTCAAATCTCCGATTCTACCTCTTGGTTGCTCGTTACCTACAAAATAGAGAAATAAACACATAAAATTCATTAACGAGTTCAAATTAAGCTAGGAATAATAGCTCTTTTTGAGAGTAGACAATGATACTTCATCCATGCCTAAAGAATGGAGATATTCTCCATCTTATCCCAAGGATTCGATTCTTGGTCATCCCGAAAAAGGTATGAAAACTCGTTCTTCTCTTAATTTATTTAGTAATCTTGCTTTTGTTTCTCAAATTAAACCTAAAAGTTTTGAAGATGCCGAATGTGATGAGTTTTGGATTTTAGCTATGCAAGAAGAATTAAATCAAATTGAAAGGAACAAAGTTTGGAAATTAGTCCCTAGGTCTTATAATGCATCTATAATTGGAACTAAATGGGTATTTAAAAAAAAATGAAAATGGAAATATCATTAGAAATAAAGCTAGACTTGTAGCTCAAGGTTATTGTCAAGAATAAGGCATAGATTATGAAGAAACTTTTGCACCGGTTGCTAGATTATAAGCTATTACAATGTTGCTTGCTTTTGCCTCTTATAAGAATTTCATTTTATATCAAATGGATGTGAAGAGTGTCTTTTTAAATGGTTATATTATGGTGGAAGTTTATGTAGAACAACCTCCAGGTTTTGAATGTTTTGATTTTCCTAATCATGTTTATAAGTTGAAAAAGGCTCTTTATGGCTTAAAACAAGGGCTTATAGTGCAAATTTATGTGGATGATATTAACTTGGTATGATAGACTTAGTAACTTTTTACTTTAAAATGACTTCAAAATGGAAAAAAATGTATACTACTCTCTTCATTAAGGTTAAGGATAATGATATGCTTATAGTGCAAATTTATGTGGATGATATTATAATTTGTTCTACTAATCCATCTTTGTGTGAAGAATTTCTAAGTGTATGCATAGTGAGTTTGAGATGAGCATGATGAGAGAACTTAGTTTCTTTCTTGGACTCCAAATTAAACAACTCAAGGATGGTATCTTCATAAGTCAAGAAAAATATACAAGGGATTTGCTCAAGAGATTCAAATTCATTGAAGGTAAAAATTGTAAAAACTCCTATGAGCACTACCACTAAGCTCGACAAAGATGAAAACGGTAAATGTGTGGACATAAAGACTTATCGAGGTATGATCGAAAATTTACTTTATTTGACCACTACTAGACCTGATATCATGTTTAATGTATGTCTATGTGCTAGATTTTAATCTTGTCCTATGGAATCACATTTGCATGTCGTGAAAAGAATATTTAAATATTTGCTTGGAACTATTGATGTAGACTTGTGGTATCCTAGAAATGTTGCTTGTGATATCCTACAAATATTGAATTTAATTTGTTTGGATATTCTGATGTGGATTTTGTCGCTAGTTTACTTGATCGTAAGAGTACTAGTGGGACTTGCCATTTTCTTGGTAGTTCCTTAGTATCTTCGTATAGTAAAAAGCAAAACTCGACTGCTTTATCCACTATTGAAGCGGAATATATTGCGGTTGCTAGTTGTTGTGCACAAATTCTTTGGATGAAACAAACTGTTTGTGATTTTGGATTAAAGTTTGATAGTGTGCCCATATTTTGTGATAATACTAGTGTTATTAATTTGACTAAGAATCCTATCCATCATTATAGGACTAAACATATTGATATTATATGCATCATTTTATTAGAGAGCATGTGCAAAATGGTAATATTACCCTTCAATGTGTAAGCCCTGATAATCAATTAACGGATATTTTTACCAAGTCTTTGGATGAAAAAAAGTTTTTAAAAATATTGACTTGAGCTTAATATTATTCGTTGTGATGCATCTTGATTTCCTATCATACTTGATAGTATCATATAATGCATATTGATAGGGGAAGGATTGGAATATTTGTATATGTCATATTCTTGGGGGAAGCACTTATATGTTTATTGTTCTTTTTGATGATTCAAAAGGGAGGAAAGTATAAGAAAAATGTGTTATGATTGCATTGAATGTATTATTTAGGGGGAGAATTAGTTAAAGGGAAGAAGTTAATTCTTTTGAATGAATTTTAAGCATGATATTTGGTGGTATGTATACTTGATATTAAAATTACTTGTTGGTCATATGTGTTGCTATGGTTATATGCATTTCAAGTTATTCTTCTTTTATGATTTGTCATCATCAAAAAGGGGAGATTGTTGGTTTTTTGGCGCTTAATACCAAATTAATTAATTAATTAATATTTTGATGATAAACAAACTTGATTCAGTTTATTAGTAATTTTATTATTTTGAATAGTCATAACGTAGAGCTCAGAACAACGATTCTGACGCCTCTTGAATCACACAAATCAAAGTTCGGATGAAGAAGATATAACAAAAGGAAGCGTAATAAAAGCATACCTAAGATGGTGACGTGGAAAATTAATCATCAAATTGGACCAATTAAATAAAGCCACTTGGAGCTATAGGATGAGTAACATATGGGGCTTTAAATTTGCAATTGGTGGATTTTAGTTTTTATTGAAAAGAAAATAGAATTAAAAAAAATTGATTTTGGAACAAAATTGATTTTGTTAAATTAAAAAAAGGAAAGAAATTAAAAATGAATTTAAAAAATAAATTTAATATTATTTTATGTTTGTGTTTCACGGCTAGTTTTTGACAAATGATGGGCAATTGTTTATTGTTAGATTTTAAAAGAAATGTTTTTAAAAGATATATATTATTATATTATATTTTGTTTGTGTCGGCTAATTGAATTTAAATCTCAACCATTCAATTTAACTTTTTGAACAATCTAATAACTCAAATTCAAACCCTCTCTTTACCTCACTTTCCTCTCTTTTTATACTTCATCTTCTCTAAAATTATTTTCAATTTTTCATATTTTACAATCCTCGAAATTAGCACAAAAAAAACCATCATTGTTACTCTCTCTACAAGCTTCCAATTTCTTTCTTTTCATCTTATTCTTGAGAGAAATTTCTATTGTATTGTGAGAATTAAAGTGTATGAGATCAATCTTGTATACCCAGTACTCCTTTTAGAGAGTTTCATTATGTGATTTAAAATTTCAAAATATTGTAATGGTTGGATCATAACCCATGGAAAGGATCGGGTTTGCTATTGAACCCATAAAAGGAGCAAGTAGCAGTTCGGCTCTCATCCGTGGAAAGGGTAAAAAGAAGATTTTTTTTTAATTGAAGTCCCAAGAGGTGCTTGGGAAAGTGGATGTAGGTCGTGTTTGACCGAACCAACTATAAAAACCACTACATCTTCTTCTCTATCTCTTTCCTAGTTATTCTTGAATTTAATTTTAATTGCTATATTTTGTTAGTTGAGATTGATTGGGTATATTGTTACATAATTTTTATCAATCTTGTTACTTAGCATAAATTAATGTTTTTTTTATTTAAATTAAAAATATCTAATTAGATCAAATTGAACATACTTTAAGAAAAAGTTTAATTAAACCCTATCCACCACCCCTCTAGGGGTGCCATACTAGTCCAACACATTTTTATTACGACATTCTATTTTTCGTTGTCCTTTTTGTTGAAAGTAATGAAAATATCATCTGGCTTAGGACCCTTGGACTTTGAAGACTTATGCTTCTAGTTCGACTTTTTCTTACCAAAATTTTCATATCCCTTGTTCCCTGTAGCAACTAACCTAGATGCCCGACTTGTACCTTAACTAGCTGCATTCTGATGGACCTCTCTAGTAAGCAGTATGGACTTCACTTCTTCTCTACAGTCAGACTTTATTTTCTTCTAATATAAGAGTCAACAAAATTCTCATACGATAAGGGCAAAGATGTTAATAAAATTAAGGCATCATCCTCATCATCTACCTTATTCTCTATGTTACGCAAATTTAACAAAATTTTATTTAACTGGTGTATATGATCTCAAAGAGATGTACCTTTCTACACACGTAGATGATACAGGCATTGCTTCATAAGCAATTTCTTAGTTTAAGACTCTGTCATGTAAAGACTTTCCAAGTTCAACCAAAGACTAACAACTGTTTCTTCATCTGCGACCTCATAATGTTGTCATCAGCCAAGCACAACATGATAGTTGAATGGGCCTTCTTCTCTAGAGTCTGCCATTCTTCGTCTTATACGACTATCTTCTTCGATTTATCACTCAGCAGTGCCCACAACCCCTGGTGCTTCAATAGGGATCACATCTTGATATATCATAGAACAAAACTCTTCCCCCCAGTGAATTTATCGAATTTTACATTCACGGTGGAAATCTTAATTTTCATAACATATGCATAATTTCAAGCTCGAACCATTAGGCTCTGATACCAATTTTTTATGAAATTATCAAATAAAGAATACATAGGAAACATAAACGTAGAGAATTGACACAAAAATTTGCATGGTTTACTAACAATGTATCAGTTAAGTCCACAAGGCAAAGAGAGAACAATTTTATTAGGGAGAAGAATGCAAAATCACATAATGAATGTGCCTCTATAGTTTAGAGAGTTTACATGGCGCATTTTTCCAAACCCTAGGATCGTAAAGATAAATAACATGAAGATGTAGAATAGGTAAATAATTTAGGTTTTGGGAGCATTATCACTACAAATGGTTATTCAAAGCAGCAGATAATAAATTCAAGGTGCATTCCGACAATGACAAAGCCTAGTGTGCTTCACATGTCTTTATATGGTGTTTGTTTTTCTAGAGTCTTCAAAACTCTCTCTTATTATTATTATGTAGGTGAATATTCATGCTTACTTTTCATGTCATTGAATGAATATGACTAAATGGATGACTGTATGCCCAAGATGAAAGTCGCTTTAACTTGAGAAACCTTGTATATGTACGAGCATGGCATGGTTGACTTTGGACACATGACTTTTGCACATGAGCTTATTCCCATTCTTTTTAGTAGGCTTTAATTATTTAAGATTCGTTTAATCCATATATTCTATGAGCTCGGGTTGAAATAGATTGAGTCCAATCGCCATATTATAATTTGATTTAAATCGCTAACTTAGTTTTTATATCTTAAAATTTAATTTGAATGACACATGTAAATTTAAAATTGGTTTCAAATTATATACACATATTTTTATCATTAATTCAAATTATGACATGTCAATTTACCATTGCTCCAAATTTCTAATGTAACTGTCCTAATTATTTTGATTTTTTTTTATAAATTATTCTATTACATACCTTGGCAAAAAGAGTTACAACCTATACTTTGATAGTGTTAAAAGTGAACCAGATTCAATTTTAAAACACTTATGAAAATGTAAAAAAAAACCTATTGGTTAAAACTTCCAAGAACTATCCTCTACTATGTAAATAAATAAATAAATAAATAATACTTGAGTGCATCTTGGAGTGCACCATCTTAATTTTCTTTTCTTTTTTGCAGCTTACTCAGATGTCCAATCACAAAACCACGTAGCAAACCATCTTTTTCTTTTGTTTTTTTTTTTAAAAAAAAAAAGATAATAAGGAGATGTATAGTAATGGGGGCAAGGGTCACAGTAAGAAAACATTATAGAAGGGAAAAAATGTTTCTACAAAATACTTTTCAACTATATTTATCCAACATACATAAGAATACATGATAAACTCATATATATTCATTTATTGCTCAAAGAAAAATCTTGGCCATTTCAACCTTGTTGGGCTTTAAGTCCACTTAACAAGGCACAGGGTCAACGAGAAGAGATTTGATAAGAAATATAGTTCCACTGTATCCATCTTCATCCAAATAAAGCAAGTTCATAACTCTCGACAAATTCACAACACGCATTAGAACAGGCATTGGAACATTGATGGAATGAAGACATGCTTCGTTTATGTCCTTCCATGCATCAACCACTTGTTTATGAAGTTCAACACAAGCTTCTTCCTCTGAACAACCGTATTGCTCCATATAACATTCAATAGCAGAAGCAATATGCTCTCTTTCATGCTCAAACTGAAAAACAAAAACAAATAAGTAAATATAATTTACTTTAAAAACGTTCATTTTTGTGTTCATGTTGTTTTTGAATGGATGGTAATACTAGTTAACATGTGGTTTATCTAAAAAAAAAAAACAATTGGCCATTAGATGATGGATGCATATTGTATCCTATAAATACCTTGTGAGATCCCTTAATTTGTTTCGATGTGGGATCCTTAAAATGCACCCTCAAGATGATGCTTCTTTAGATTTACCATTCTTGAATCGATTTTTTTTATAGGATCTTAAATTGTAAAATTCATGGTACCTCTATAAGATAGATTGAGATTCTCCGCCTCTCCTTATTGATTGGTTTTAAGATGAAAGCTTGTGTTATCTTATATGGTATCAGATACTATAAAGCCCAAAGAAGAATAATTAGGATCTGATTCAAAAATGGTGAACTCGAAAGAGACACCATCCTGAGGGAGAATATTAAGGATCCGACATTAGAAAAATCAAGGGACTTCACAATCTTTATCAGATAAATGAGTTATTCCTAAATGATGTAGCATCCTCTCAGCATGCCCCCTCGATTAGATGGTACTTTTTTTTTTGTTTTGTTTCACCATTTTAGAGCTATACGAATATTTTTTAGATGGAATATTCGTTTGGACTTCACTAGCTTTGATACCATATTAGATATTCATAGAGTTTCATCTCAAAATTGATTGACAATGTGAAGAATAACCTAATATGTACCTTGTGGGAAACAATGTCGTCCATGAGTCTACAAATGATTGTTGAAGCTTTAATAATTTGAGGTCCTTTTGTAAGCCATTCAAGTACCTCATTGGTTACAATGTCACCCATTGGGAGAATTGAAATTGTTATAAGCATGGTATAACCTGTGCTACTTAATGCCAAGTCCATATACTCCTTAAAATCTGGTTTGTACTTTTCATTTAACCATTTAGCTTCTTCATAGTAGGATGCAGCTAGCTTTTTTATCTGCTAATAAATGATGATTAATTAGAACTCTAAACATGTACAGAAAAAATATAAACAATTATGCGATGGAGATAGAGAAGGAAAGTAAGAGACTTTACTCCTCCTATTGCAAGCTGAAGGTGGAGTGAACTTTCATCTTTGCCTATCTCTTTGCTGATATCCTCATAAAGATCTAACATTGCTACATAAAAAGGTTTCAGATACTCGGGGAGTATATGCACCATGCTTCTATCCCAACTGAAAATTCAATATGACATTATTAATTGTTGATACAGAGTTTTCCAACTTAAATTTGAATATGGAGTATCATATATATATATATATATTCTTTCATTTTTTTTTTGTTGAAATTTGAATGTATGTTCGTAGATCAAACCAAAAGTTTAAGTTAAAAAATATTTTTGATCTAATGTAACAAGTTAGTGTCTGAACATTAGTTAGCAATGATTTATATTTTGTATTTTTCAATTTTGTAACATGTTTGTTCCTGAATTAACTTTAATAGGTTATCATTTAATTAGTTCCTATATTTTGAATTTGGTAGTAATTATGAAAATTATTACTTATATGTAAATATTTTTCTTTTACCTAAGTGGATTTGATAAACTAAATAGCCATGACAAATTTGTTTGTAAACTACAACGATTAAGTTTATGACATTTATTAATAATTTGATAACATACATCAAAATTCAAGGCAGTTTGGATTGTCATTCCAAGTGTTTATAAACATTTTTCTTACAATCATAAATACTTATTTAAACACTTAGAAAGACAATCCAAACAAACTCTTAATTCTGATCGATTGTTCAGGATAGAGATTAATGAATTTCAAATTTGAAAGTATAAAGAGTATACGTTAATGTTTAGGACAAAATTGTTATAAACACTAAAACAAAATTTACTTTTAATCCAATATTAAAGGGAAACAATGTCCGACGGGCATTTGACATCGTTTTGTTCAAAATATAGAAGCAAAATGGCTACAAACTAAAGTTTGGAGAAAATCATACTTTGAAAAGACCAAAAGTATTTGTTTTAAAACAAAACCACATTTGATTATTAGTATTTGAACAAAAAAAATTAAAGCTAATAAAATCTTCATCCATAAGGATGAATGGAAATAACCTTTGAATTGCTGGAGTGAGGACTTGAAGTTCTTCAAATGTTCCATAGGCATCATATATATCATCTAAAAGTGAACAAATTGCAATTACTTTAGTTAACATTTTCCTTCCAACACTGAAATGAGGTTCAAAGTATGCTCCCATTGCCCAAAAATAGCACTCCACAACTCTATCTCTTGCAAAAGGAAATTTTGTTGGCACATCCAAATCCTTCCACCACCTAGTCGAATGAAAGAAAGATAGACAGATAATAAATCAATGGATGGAATTCCTAGATATATATATTTTTTTAGAAGTAAACAATTTTATATGATGATAATAATTTTAATCTAACTAATAAAGAAATGTTTTTTTTTTATCTCTAGTAATAGATTTACAACATGATTTTTTTTTTAAAAAAAAACATAGTAATTCATAAAATGCGTCATCTCATGTAATTTATGTACAAATAGGAGAATTTGAAGATATCATAAAATTCATATGAAATAATATATACATTACATAAACGAGATGGATAAAAGAACATGTATGATTGTGAAACTTCAAAACATAACCTTCGGTTGAAGATATTTTTCTTAGTAGGATTATCACCGTGTATAAAGGTACCATTCTATTATTAATGTTAATTGCTATAGGTAGTATTTTTAAAGATAATAACCAAGTATATAACAACATTTTAAATAATTACAAATATAGCAAAGTCTATCAATGATAGACTTCTATTGCTGATAGACTCTTATCAGCTATATGACCTATAGACTATCTATATTTTATCATATTTGTAACTTTTTTTTATAATATATTATATTTGCTAATACTTTCGATCTGATATATTTGCAATTGGCCCTTATATTAGGAAAAGAATGTTCAAATTCAATATTTTAAGAATCAGAAATGACTATAAGATATGAAGTAGTTGAACTAAATTAATAAAAAATATATATATATTGTTATTTATGTGGAGAATTATCCTTTAGATGATTTGATTAAATAATTTGTGACAATATTGTTTCTTCAAAAACATCTTAGAAGATAATTAGAAAACATTATTATTATCGAAGATCCTAAGAAAAAACATAACAGTAATAAAAAATAATAATGTCGAAGTACCTGCAGATTTCACGTAGCTCTTTTTGGTGAAGTTTTTGTAATATATTGAAGTCTAGTTTTGAGAATGTAAGCAAAGTCTCATTGTGGGAAGGATCTTGTTCGTATATTCCCAAATATTCTCTTGCCTTCATTCTTGGAACATCTTTTCTAATAGGCAATTTCAGGGCATTGCTGACTTCAAATGTAAAATGAGGATTATTTGAGTATTCAATATATGTTTTAAGATGTGTGGTAGTAAACTCAAAAGCTTCTTCAAGCACAGCTTCTCCATGTCCTCTTATATGTGATGCTTCATATAGGCTCAAAATTCCTCTTTTATCATCACTCAATGATTCTTTAAATTTTCCATTGTTGTCCATGAATTTTGAGAATATATCTGTTTAATTTTAAAGTGAAAAGATAATAATAATTAGTTCTTAAACCAATTATTATTATAGTTAAAAGATTCAAAGTCTATACTCTTTATTCCTAACTTTGAATTTTTCTTAAGACTCTGGTTGATAATCATTTAGACTCTATTTTGTAATTATTTCGTTTTTAGTTTTTTTTTTTAAAAAAAAAAGGTTTTAAAAATTTTTTTTTTTCAAAAAAAAAAAATTAATAAGAATTCAACTATTGTACTGGAAAAGATGCAAATCATTAGGTAAAATAAGAAGAAAATAGGTTTAATTTTCAAAATAAAAAACTAAAAAAACGAAATGGTTATCAAATAGACATTAGTTTTTTCTTAAACTGTGCATGTTTTCTTATTTTCATCTTTTTGAATTAAACACTTGAATTCTTAGCTAAATTTTAATACAAAAAACTACTTTTGTTTACTTTCAAAATGTGGCTTGAATTTTTAAAACAATCCAACAAAGTATATAGAAGAACAAAGAAATTAATAAATGATAAGTAGTATTTATAAGCGTAATTTTTAACTTAAATAAAACATAATTTTTAAAAACCAAAAACAAAAAGTAATTATTTATGTATAACTTACCACATGAAATCCTATAACCTTGTTGCCTGAGAAGTCGAAATAGAAGAGCAATAGTATGAAGATCTTCATCACAAACTTTATTCGATAAAGTGGAATAAGGCACATATAAATGTTCTAAGATTTGGTCAATCTCATTTTCAAAATGATAAGATACACCTAGTCATTGAATTGAATCAACCAACTTTAACTTCTCCAATGGGTTTTCTATAAAAGCAACCACCATCAGCCGTATTTCTTCTTCCAACTTTTCAACTTGCTCTTTCATTCCATCGTCTACTTTCTGAAATTAAAAGAATATTAATTTAAAATTATTCAAATTACAAAAGTAATGGATTAATGTTATACACACACATTAAATGACAATTAATTAAAATAAAATATTCAATAAAGGTAATTTTGAAATTTAGTTTTACCAATGTATCATCAAAGGTAAATGAAAGGAAATGATGAGTCCAAATGCTAGGATGAAAATTTGCAATAGAACGCCTAGTATCAGGAATGTCATTGGCTTTCGTAATTGAAATAGGAAAATTTGAAATTTGAGAAGACATTATTCCTTTTTGAAAGAGGAAAAAAGAGAAGAAAAGAAAAAGATGTATGTTATTCACTCGAGTATTTGAAACTATTGGTGAGACAACTTTTGATTATAAAGCAGTCTATTTATATGCTGCCTTCGGTATATCGTTTGTTGGCCCCAGATTTTTATCACATAAATTCAAAACATTGAATAAATTACCATACATTTTGTTGAGGGTTGTTTTTAAATAAAAACGATTGATAGATAAGTGATAATCTATGTCAGTATCCAAATTCTAAAATTTACAAATATTTTCAATAATTTTATCATTAAAAATAATTTTTTTTTTATTGATGAGTTATATCTTTTGTTATTTTTATCTATGAAGATTTGGCCTTTCAAAGAAAATTAATATTAAAAACCCTAAAATTTTGGTCGAGCCAAATAATATTTATGAAGATTTGACATTTGAAAGGAAATTAATATTAGAAACCCTACCACATTGACCTACAAAATAATAGGAAAAATTTTGAGAAATAGCACCTTCAACTTTCCATCTTTCAAAACTAGCATGTTTTTTGAAAATTCATTAAATTAGTTTTTTTACCGATGTCGAGATTAATTTTTCCAATTATTAGATAATCTATTCAAATCTTATATATATACTAAAATTTTCTCCAAATTCAATTATCTTTACCGAATATTATATTGTAATTTTATGTCAATTTCTATTTCCATGATTATATGAATTTACCAATTAGATTTTTTCACATGGATGATTGTATTTTGATTTTTAAATTTTGAAAAAGTTAAATTTTGTAAAAAATAAAAATAAAAATAAAGATATGGAAAATATATACAATCTCGATATTTATATGCTGTATTAATCTGCTCGAGATTTTATATATTTTCTATATTTTACCTTCTTTCTTTTTAAAATTTTAATTTTTCCAAAAATTTAAAATTCAAAATCGATCACCTGAGATCCATCTAAAAAATCCATTTTGACAACTGGTAAATTGATTTAGAAATTAAAAATTGGTTAAACATTTAAAAAATTACATAAGATTCTCATTTAATATTTGGTATATGATTTAGAAAGATCACATGATATTTTGGAAAAAAATTCAAAAGGGCCAAAACAATCTATAAGTTAGAAAAAAATAATTTTTTTTTAACTAAATCTTAGTGGTCAATCTCACTCGAGATGGACCGAGAAAAGCTATTTGAACGAGTTTTTAAAAATGTGATAGTTTCCGAAATAATAGTGACGTGGATGCGTGCAAGGATATAAACGAAATTTTCTTTAGATATTTTCATCAACATTTTTATAAAATTGATGCATTAAAATTTTGTTGATGTCACACGTTTAAACCATTAAAAGAGTGGTGGATCTAAAATTTCATGTTAGGATCCACAAATTTATATAACGGTTAAAAGTCTATCCTATAAATTTATAGATTTGTGTTTATATATACTCCTTGAAAGTAACTTGAAAAAAAAAATATCTATCATAGATTCTTGAGTTCTCAATTTGTGTGTCCGATAGAATTCTAGAATATCAAATTTAGCATCTAATAAATCTCTTAAATATTCACAAATGTCAACATTAAATGTTATATTAGACATTAAATTTAATTTTGCATCTAATAAATTAACACTACATGAGACTATTTTCTAAAATACATTTTTAAGGAACTTATTATAGTCAAAATTGTATGGTTTAGGTGTTTGGTAACTTTTTATTTTTTGTTTTTAAAAAAATTAAGAATATTTTCTCTCAATTTTTTCGCTATAGTTTAAAATTTTCGAAAGTAAAAGAGTTGACTACTTAATTAAAATATTTCTAAAACAAAAACAAGCTTTTTATAAATTACTTTTTTAAGATTGAAACTTTGCTAGATTTTTTAAAGTAATGGTAAAATGTAGATGACAAAGCAAGAAAATTAGAGGTGGAAGAGAGTACTTATAGACTTAATTTTCAAAAACATTAAAACCAAAAACCAAATAATTATTAAATGGAGCATTGGAAATTTATTCATAAAAAATTCATAACTAATCAAGGGCCTAATCTTGTAATTTAAAAGGGACGATTGGAAAAATTGGCAGAACAATATGAGGTTATTAAGAAATGGCCAAACAACTTTTTCTTTCGGAAATGGTCAAACAACTAGTTCTGATACTAGTTAGAATTTAATACTAGAAAAAAATACCCATGTTAACAAACCCCTAAGATTATGTTGTATTTAAAAAAAAAATCTAACAACCTAGAATAAAATTTAATAATCTAAGCTACCGAGCTAAATAAAAATACAAAGTCATCTTAATATATAGAGGAAAAAAACTAGAATAAATATTACCAATATGGACCTAAAAGCAAATACGTTGTATGTTGGATACGTAAGAGTCGCAAATATGATCTCCACTTAGATAAATATGGTGTATACGTAAACAAGATAATCTCCTCTACCTAAAGTTCTCGATCAAACCAAATTAAGATGAAATTTGACAATAAGTAGTGAATTAATATACCAAGATCTCTAAGGGAACAACACAAACCCAGTTGATAATTCAACATCAGAGCAGCAAAAACATACAAATTCAAACAAAAATTTAACCTTCAAAATAAGGAATCAAAACCTTTTTCTTCTAGGCAGAGGAGGAGGGAGTTGGAAGGACACAACCTCCACATTCGTACTGTCTTTCTCCAATTATGTCGCCATTTTTCACCTATTCAGATGGGGAATGCTCGACCAGGGGACTAAGAAAACCATAGAACAAGAAAAGAACAGGAGATTTGGGAGCAGCCGTGGAAAAAATTGCTTGTTAAAATTCAAGAAAATGACAAAAAGAGAATCTGTTAATTAATAGAGATATTGAAAATCTAAGGTTTTTAAACCATAAATAAATCAAATCTTCAACTTAATTCTTGTTATATAATTTTTCAAAACTACCTAAAAATAGAGATTTAGATCATCTATGAACTATGCTGACAATAGAAATATTGGGTATTCGTGGGTAAATATGAAATAGCATATTAGTGGCGGATCCCGCCTAAAAATCCGATGACCATATTTCAGTAAATTCAGAAAATGGCCACATTTCATAATTGTATCCATATTTTAGCCATCTATTACCATTTCTCTATCTCTCTTTTTTTATGCAACAAATTTGCCCTCTTATTTATTTGTGATTTAATGACACATTTATTTTTCAGTAAACATAATCAATCGATTGTAATATGAAGAGTGAGACCCATTTAAATAGAAATATTAATAAAAAAATTTCATTATGATAAGTAATTTTGATTAAAGAGCCTAACTATAAATAAAAAGTTAATTTAATAGCATCTTCATGTACATAACTCTGTTATTAATGCATCGTTTTTGGGTCGATGACGTGATGAGGATGCTATTATTTTGTCAACCTAATTCAGATCCGCATGTACTAATCTCACCTCGTCTCGTATCTTGTTCGAAAAAAAACACACGGGGAGATAGTTGATCAAATAAAAAGTTGTGTGATTGTTACCAATACCAACCCATAACTTAAAAGGGTGGTTTATGCAATTTTTTTATTTTAAAACTATTATATATTCATAACAAGTTTTAAAAATAACGATATTAATAATAAAATAAATCCAAGTTTACGAAGGCAAATGTGTATTAACAATATGGACAACACATCAACTTTATTTCTATTTCTTTTACAACAAAGAAAAATAAATTAATATGTGGTGTGAGGCAAATGGGAATCGGATCCTTTTCTTATTTCACTCTTCATAATTTTAGACGAGATATTGAATCATAACTAGATTAACTATAGTCAACATCCTAACTATAGTGCACCAAATGTACTAACAAACAAATTACATTAATGGAATATTGTTAATAGAACCAATATAAATATTAATAAAGAGAAAAAAAGAAAGGTATAGAAGGAAAATATAGAATTCCCATCTTCCATTTTCTATTTATCGTTTCTTATTTTTTATTTTCTATTTCCTAATTTTTTAAAAACTAGAAATCAAAATATATTTGGTAACTATTTTTGTTTCGTGTTTCTTGAAAAAAACAAAAATAGAAACAGAAACTTATTTGATAATCATTTGCTTATTTTTTTTGTTTCTTATATTTTTTCTCCTTACATTTTCTCCTTTTTCATAGTTTAATTTTCTTCATTTTCATAGTTTAAATATAATTTTATTATGTAAAATAAAAAATAAATAGCATGCATTAAAATATAAAAATAATTATTTAACATATGCATTATCAAATATACACAAGTCCATAATCAAAATTAATAACGATAATGCAATTGCTTCTATCATTCATATGTTACTAAAATATGATTTGTAATATTATTTCTCACTCAAGTCATTTATCTTAAATGATGTCGACTCAAACTTAACTCAATTATATTATTATGTAAATGTCGAAATTCTATTTGTAAAATAATGTCTTACTAAACAAAATTCATATATCATAATGTTCTAACTAATTTCAAATGTACTAAAACTATATATATATATAAAAAAAACAAATTCAAAATAATATATAAACATGCATGCCAAAAAATTTGCCCATGCTTATTTTTGCCATGCAAGAGTTTGCCATGCTTCGTCATGCGGCAACCTTCTTCGATTTATAAATCAGTAGCGCCCACAATTCCAGTTAATTGTTCGAAGTGCTAGATAACAGATTTAAGGCATTCCAACAGTCATAAAACCTTCAAATGTCTTCTAACTATCTTCATATAATGTTTGTTTTTCTTAAGTCTTTAAAACTCTCTTACTTTTCTTATGCAAGTGAATATTCATGCTTCTAATTCATGTTAGTGAATGAATATGACTAAATGGATGTCAGTATGTCCAAAATGAAGGTAGCTTCTTGTATGTATGGGAATGGGCATGGTTGTCTTTGAACTCTTGACTTATTGCACATGGGCTTATTCTAATTCTTTGTAGTAGGCTTAAATTACTTAAGATTATTCGTTCAATCCATGTGAATGACTTAAAAATCTGATGGCCAAAAGCACAATCTACGTGAATGAACGATCCAACCTTACACGTTGATGGTTGAGATAAATCTGCCCCACTATCCTCTATCCGATTACATTCTGAATGACCAACATTTTCATTTTGTTCTTGAAGATTAGAGAGAGCTCGAGAGAGAAAGAAAGAAAGAGAGGGAAAACTCTATCAAGATTTCTTGAGGAAGCTTGATGAAGAGGATGAAGAAACGACAGTGCATAAAGAGTAAAGAGAGGAAGAAGAACAACAACAATAGGGTTTAATGTGGTTCGGCAACAGTGGCCTACATCCACGGAGGAGCTGGAAATTTATTATTTCTTGCAGAGATCTGGAATTAATACAAAGATAAGTAGCTAGGAACCTTTATATAGGATTTTTACAAAGTGGTTGTAACAAAATGTAAAGTATATTTCATATATATTTCTTAACAAATCCTCACCTTGAAATGAACTTTATCTAGATCCAGCTACTTTTGCTAATTCTTCCATTTCATCCTTTGTCTTTCAGCTTAAATTTGATGATATCCATATTTTTGAAGTTTGAGATGGATGACAGCTTTGGTCAATATGTGAGAGGCATTACCCGAGGTATTATCTTTAGAACCTCAATCTTTCTTTCTTCAATTTATTCATGCATGAAGTGATATTTAACATCTATATGCTTCGTTCGATTGTGATACTGAAGATGTTTAGATAGATGTATGGTGCTTAGATTATTGCAATAAATCTTCACTATGTTCCTTTTAATATCGAAATCAAGTAATAACCCTTTAAGCCATAGGCCCTCTTTAACAGTTTCTGATAGAGCAATAAATTATACCTCAGTTGAAGAGAGGGCTACCACTGATTGCAATGTAGCCTTCCAACTTAGAACACAACGTCCATATAGGAAGATATTCTCAGATACCTATCTAGGGCCCCAGCATAGTCTGAGTCAACATAGCCTGTTAATTCAGGTTCAGTGTCAAAAATTCTATTGACATAGTAGTATGGCCCTCACAGTACCCTTTAGATACCTCATAATCCAGTTAGTATCCTCCCAATGCCTTTTTCTAGGGTTGGTTATATACCTATTGACCAAACTAGTGTCATATGGTATGTTTGGCCTTGTAGAAATCCCTAGATACATAAGGCTTCTGACAACTTGGGAGTAGGGAATTGTAGAGATTAGTTTAGGAACTCAACATCTGTTTCTTTAGGTGAATTCTCTTATGAAAGTTTGAAATGATGTGCTATTGGTATGCTAACTATTTTTGCCTCTTTCATATGATACTTTTTGATTAATTTCTCACAATATTGTGTCTAATCTATTCATAGTTTATGTGCTATTCTGTCTCTTTTGATATCTATGCCAAGCATTATGTTTGCTTCCAAACTCTTATTTCAATAGATCTTTGACTTGTTTCAAAACTTTCATGATAGTTACTGATAGAAATATATCATCTACATATAGGAGTAGATAGACTGCATTTGTATAAGTTTTAGTGTTCATATAAACACAACTGTCATAGGAACATTTAATAAACCCATTCCTTTGTATGAACTCATTAAATCTTCTATTCCAACACCTATGAAGCTACTTATGTCCATATATAGACATCTTTAGCAGACAACAATGATCTCTTTTCCACTGACTATATAACCTTTAGGTTGACACATATAAATAGTTTCATCTAGAAAACCATGTAGGAAGGTTGTTTTAACATAAAGTTGATCAAGCTCTATGTCTTATTGTGGCACTATAGATAGAAGTACTCTAATTGAAGTTTGTTTGACTACAAGGGAAAATATCTCATTGTAGTCAACTCTTTGTCTTTGAGTGAACCCCTTTGCAACAAACCTAGATTTATACCTAGGTTCTTGAATATTAGGGATACCATCTTTAAACTTGTACACCAACATGGATGCAATAGATTTGCTTCCCTTAGGTAAAGAAATTAGGTCCCATGTTTCATTTCTCATCAGGGACTCAATCTCATCATTCATAGCTTCTATCCACTTCCTTTCCTTTGCACAACTTACTACCTTTTCAAAAGTAAAAGGTTTTGAATCATTGTCCTATTCTAAGATATTTAGAGCTAAGTTGATCTAGTCATTGAAGGAACTCTTATTAAAGAGTACCTACGAGCGGAAGCAGGATCGTTCCAAATTCATTTTAATAGATATAACACATTCACAAACAAACATGCAAGTTATGCATCTACTAATAAATTACGGCATCCTTTAAAACATAAATAACAAAGGAATCGAGAGACATACCTCTTGAAGAACTTTTCTTCTTTCTTTCTCTCGCTCTTGTCAGGATCGACAACTCACGCTATCACTATGATTGCCAAGTCTATTGTCCACCAAATCTTGTTGTCGCTTACCACCAAACCGTCTTCTACACGAACAGGTTGCAAAGAAGACACCACAACTCAGTAACCTCGGTATTCTCAGAGTGAGAATCCAGGAGGTGTGAGCTCTGTTGGATTTGGTAGAGGGGAAGAGGAAACGACGATCGTTTACCACAACCAAGCAAGTGGGAGAGAAAATTTGTGTCTATCATATAGACGAGTGCTTGAGCATTTAGCAAAGGATGCACGATCATTTCATAAAATGGGGCTGATCTTCTAGAAGATTGTTTAGGTGAAATTGCTCGCGTGCGTGATCGCTGAGTAAAAGCTTGACGATTGTTTAGGAAAGCTGCACATGTACACGATTGTTTAGTAAAACTTGAGCTATCGTGTATGCTCTCGTTAGCTAGACGATAGGCAGTAAACTAATCATGAAGTGATTATCATATCTCTTTGCAAAATGAAAACTATTTTCGTTATATCCTTTAGTTACGAAAACTGATTCCAACCTCCCACTATCTCATTCGACAATAGGGAAAAACCACCAACAATTATCTCATAATTATTCAATTGAAAAAATATATAATCATATTTTATTTATAATATATAGTTTTGTTGGGGTTGATGTCCTAAAGTCTCGTGTTCTTTAGTTTGTAAAAAGTATGTACGAATGCTTGTGTTGTTAATATATGATATTTACATCACATCTTGTATTTTTGCTCAGTTACTTATTTTATTTGCTTTACCACAAACTAATAAACATAAAATCCCTTGTTATCTGTATGTGACTTAAGCATGTATGTGATGACATACAAATGGATCATGTCTTGAGTGATAACCAAAATGGTATGTAATATATGGATATAAGAGGGAAACCTTATCCTGTTAACACTACGGATGCGGCCCGCTTTGTGGAATGGTCACAAGTGTTGTGACTTGTCATAAATGGTCTGATCCTGATCATTCGTGTTGGGGACATGCGAGCAGGGGCATCCTATACAAAGAATTTGTATAAGACCTGACCACGAAGTGTTAACGTTTTCTTATATAACACCGTTCATGACAGAGACTTTACTTCACTAGGATGAACATAGATAACATGACCTCAATCTTGAATGAGTTGGGAACTCCTACAAATGAGGGTGGTCCTTTGATTTTTATGGGTGTGAGTGGCTAGGTCGCCAATTCAAACCTACCATTTTGGAGATTCGTCTGATTTGGGAGCTGGGAACTTAGCTACACAAGATGGAATTCACTCCTTCCTCGAGGCAGGGTTAAGTAGATAGATGGCACCCTTAAGAGCTAATTTCGTGGCTTGAACGATGTGGCATCACACACCTTCTCTTGGCCCGGGAGGTGTTCACACATAGTTGGACTATGTTATATTGTTCATTAGAGGAATCAGTGGTACTTAAGGAGTGAGATGTAACTACAGGCACATAACGCTAATTTAGCCCAGCGGTATTTACGAGCATCTGCGAAGGGTCATCGTACTCATGATTGGTTATATCCGATGGACACAGAAATATATCTATGGTAAAAAGAGTTCAACTGTTGGTGTTTAATGGAATGCTTGACAGTTAACGGATGGTAGATCTTGTGGCTAAAGAGTTTAGTTAGCTATTCATAGACTGTTGGAGCTTCGAGCCACAGGTCCATTAGGTCCCCTGGGTAGCTTAGATAAAGTAGAGAATCAGTATTTGGGTTAATTTAAAATGTTCAGATTGACAAGAGGAAGTTTAATTATATATGATATAATTGGCTAAATGTATCAGATACATTATTTTAAAGGAAATCAGATATAAATATGATTTATATCAAATTGAGGAGAAAATATTATAGTAGATATGTGATATCAAACTGTAGGATAAAAATATAATATGATTATATTTATTAATTAATTAATTTGTTAATTATATGATAATTAAGCCAATTTTCAATTTTTGACGTAGGTTAGTGGGAATGAGTTGGTTATTGTAATGAAACTGTTTCATTTTTTAAGTGAACGTTCGATCATCGTCCAAAGAATTTGATCGCTTAAGTGTTTTCGAGAGCCTATATGAAAGCACTCTCCACCTAAATGATTATCTTCCTCGTGCCTAAACGATCACACACTATTTTCTACACGATCGGATAGCTTCTCTAAACGACCGTATAGTGTGCCAGTTTTACTAAACGACCGTGTACCTTTTCCTAATGATCGTTCAGTAAATCGTACATGATCGTATAGCTCCTCTTAAACGATAAACATTTCTGCGATAGTGTTTTCTTCCATGCGATAGCGTTTTCTTCCCTCCCACATGTTTAGCGCCTACACGATTTGTGTTCTTCCTTCCTCTACCAAATTCACCAAAGACCACCCTTTGGATTTTCACTCCGAGAATAATCAGGGCTGTTTAGTTCTGGTGTCGTCCCCGTTGTGGTCATGAGTTTGTGGTTGTTCTTGCTGCTGCAGTCGATGCTTCCGTCGTTGGTAGATAGCGTGGAGGTTTCCGCGGCGTTGGAGTTCCGAAGTGTGAAGACTGTCTTCAACTGGTATGGAACTCTATCTCCTGTTATTTATTTTGTTCTTAACATGTCGATAATTAGTTTTTGTTTGCATAACTGTACGTTTTAGATGTATAATATGTATTTCAGTCGCGGTGAGATCAGAGCGATCTGAACACGCTCATGGAACTCTTAGATATGAGATCCTTCAAGTTTAATATCACATCATATGCAACATATAAACCATAATCCTTTTGTCATCCACTAGATATAAATCATATTTATATCATTTTCCTCCAATTAATGTATCTCATACATCATGTCAACTATATCATATATAATTGACCAGTTACTTCATATCATATATAATCAAACTTCCTTTTGTCAATGTGAACACTCCAAACTGACCCAAAAACTGATTCTCAACTTGAATCGATTGAGCTACCAAGGGGACCTTATGGACCTGTGGCTTGAAGCTTCAATAGTATGTGAATAGCTGACTAAACTCTTTTGCAACGAGATCCACCATCCGTTAACTGCCAAGCAGTCCACTAAAGACAAAAAACTGCACTCTTTTCACCATAAATATATTTCTATGTCCATCAGATATAACCAATCAACAGTACAATAATCCTTCACAGATACTCATAAGTACAACTGGGCCAATTTACTAGCCCCTGTAGTTAATCTAACTTCTTAAGTACCACTGATTCATTTAATGAACAATACAACATAGTTCTACTATGTGTGGACACCTCTCGGGCCATGAGAAGGTGTGTCGTGTCACATCATTCAAGCTCCGAAATTAGCCCTTAAGGGAGCAATCTATCTACTTACCCCTACTTTGGGGAAGGAGTGAATTCCATCTTGTGTAGCTGAGTTCTCAGCTCCCAAATCAGACGAATCCCTAAAGTGATAGGTTTGAGTCGGCAATATGGCCACTCGTACCCATGCAAATCAAAGGACCGCCCTCAAAAGCAAAAGTTCCTAACTCACATAGGATTGAGGTCATGTTACCTATGGTCATCCTAGTGAAATGAAGTCTCTGTCATGAACGGCGTTATATAATGAGACTTTAACATTTCGTTGGTCCGGTCTTATACAAACTCCTTTGTATAGACGCCACCGCTCACATGTCTCTATATGAATGATCAGGATCAGACCATCTGTAGCAAGTCACAACACTTGTAACTATTCTACAAAGTGGGCCACATCTGTAGCGTCACTAGGATAAGGTTTCCTTCCTATATCAATATACTACAGAACATTTTGGTTATCACTTAAGGCATGATCTACCTGTATTTCTTTACATACATGCTTAAGTTACAACGACAACCAGGGATCTTAGTTTATTGGTTTGTGGTAAAGCAAATAAAACATCCCATGTTTCATAGACAATAGTGAAGAAAATAACATATATTATTTACAAACTACAGAACCCAACAAGAGTTTAAGGTATCATCCTCAATAGTCATCATATCTCGAAGGTGGTACTATAGTTCTCATTTGCCTATATGTAGCTAGGGTATAGTCCTTTAGGTCTGGTCACTTTTGCTCATTGTCAGAAACTTTCTATTCCTATTCTTCTTCATTATGAGGTAACTTACCACTGGAATTATTAGAATTTGAGCTTGAGGGATTTATTGTAGACATTAGAGAGTGCTCAACCTCAATTGTTTCTATCTGATCTTGAGGTGTTAGATTAGTAGGGTTAGATTTCTTCATAAAAAATTTTGTCTCTCTAAAAATAACATCTCTGCTTGTTACAAACTTCTTCTCAATTGGATGCCATAGTCTAAAGCCTTTTACCCCTTAACTGAACCCCAAAAACATGCATTTTACTACTCGAGCATTTAACTTTCCCTTACTCTAGTGCACTAAAGCAATACACCCAATGACCCTTAGGTTACTGGGATTAGGTGAGTGATTGGTCCATTTTTCTTCTTGAGTGAGCAAGTTTAGAAAAGCATGAGGGCATCTGTTAAATGTGTAAACTGTATGAGAGGCTGCTTCAGCCAAAAATTTCTCTGGTAGGATAGCATCTAATAAAATATTCCTAAGCCTTTTAAGGATAATTCTGTCCAGTCTCTCTGCCACCCCATTGATTTGAAGTAGCTACGACATCTGAATAGAAGAATGAATATTCCCCTACTGAGGCTTCCCCTAACTGAATGGACTAACTTTTCTATTGTTGGTTTTTATTTTTCTGTTCATTCTTCCACTTTAAGGTTCTACAATCTTTGATTAGATGCCCAATCTTTTTGCAATACTTGCATCTAATCTTTGACTTCTCTTTGTCTTCTTCTATGTTGGCTTGTTTACCCTTCTCTTTATCGTGGTGCTTAGACTTGCCATTCACAAATAATCCCTCAGTACTAGGTTTTTGTTCTTTAATGGTTATTAATTCCATTTCTTTAAACCTGAGTGCTGAAATGATTATGTGAGTAGTGACAGAATCTCTTCCATACATTAGGGCTGTCTTTACATCTTTGTATGTATCTAGGAGTGAATTTAGAAGCAAAAAAGCTTCATTACATTAAACCACCAAGAAAACCGGTTCAAAGGAAACTGGGTCTTGAATAGCCTAGGCGAAGACTTCTTCCTGATCGTTTAGTAAAAGTGGGTAAGTAACCATGATCGTGTAGCAACGATCGAGTGCCTTTGACTATGCAATGAAGCATGAAGGCCACTCAATTGTTCAACGCACAGAGTTAAATGCATGTCTAAATGATCGTGTAGACGACTACGATGTTGTGAAGCATGATTGTCTAGACGATCGAAGAGCAAGCGATAAGTAACATTTACCCCGTGATCGTGTAGTGAGTGACTATGGAATGATGCATGCTGACCTACACGATCATTTAGTGCGTGCTCGTCAACCTTGTAGCTGAGTATCACATACTCAACGATCGCTTACCCCTATCATTGACATGATCTGATCAACGCTTAGTCTTCTTCTTCCTCGAAGTAATGTGTATCTCCATGCCTTGAAGCTTCATCACGAACGACTCACACTGACTCAAACTCTTTGAATTACAAACTCGATAGCAAGTCAATATGCCTAAAAACATAGAGACCTTTACAATTAACTTTGAAAATGTAAAATAATTCAATAACCAGAGACAATCATCCCAGAAACTCCATTAATCCACATCCACAAACATATTTAACACTAAAACAGAATGTAGACATGCTTAAACACATACCAAGAATGTAAATGCAATTCTACACAGCAATGGTGGAATATCAGATCCTAGCTCTAATACCGATTGAAAGAATTCTTATCAAAGAGAACCTATGAGAAGAAGCAAGATCTTTCGAAGACCATTGTGACAAAATTACAGGCATTCACAAACATACAAACTAGTTATGCATCTTAGAAAAAATTACAACAGGCTTTAGAAATCTAAAAAAAAAAGGAACGAGAGACATACCATTGAAGAACTCTTCTTCTATGAAACTCTCACTCTCGTGATCACTGGAATAGCAACCTCTCGCTGCCGCTACAATCGTTTAACTAATCTCTCACTATCACTTAGATCACGAAAAATCTTCTTCATGAACAAGCAATCTCTTAGACACCACCACTCGATAACCTTGGTATTCTCGGAGTGAGAATCCAGGAGGTGTAGACTCTGTTAGATTTGGTAGAAGGATAGAGACAGGCAACAATCGAACTATACGATTAAGCAAATGGCAGAAGGTAATGTCTATCACATAGACTGTAATTTTTTATCATTTAGTAAAACATAGTAGGTACACGATCATTTAGAAAAACACACTTGATCGTTTAGTAAATCTCGCTTTGCATGCGATCGCTTAGTAAATCACGCTAGATTGCCTACACGATCGTTTAGTAAAAGACACTTTACACGATCGTTTAGGCTCTCGCTTAGAAGGCTATCGTGTAGTCTCTAGTCGGCTAAACGATTAGTAAAAGCACTTAATGAAGCGATCACTTCAAAAATAAAAACATTTTTCACTTTATCCTTCAGTTATGACAACTGAACATAACTTCTCACTTTTACGAACAGTTAAAGGAGAAACCACCCACAATTATCATATAATTGTTTTAATTATAAATAAATATAACAACTAACTTATCATATTATATTTATAACCTATAGTTTTAATATCACATCATATGTAACATTTAAACCGTAGTCCTTTTCTCCTTTACTTAATATAAATCATATTTATATCAAATTTCTCCAATTGATGTATCTCATACATCATATCAATTATATCACATATAATTGAACCAGTTTAATTATAACATATATAGTCAAACTACCTTTTATTAATTTGAACACTTCAAACTAACCCAAATCTGATTCTCAACTTGAATCCATTGAGCTACCAAAGGGACCTTATGAACCTGTAGCTTGAAGCTTCGATGGTACGTGAATAACTGACTAAACTCTTTAATCACGAGATCCACCATTCGTTAACTGTCGAGCACTCGACTAAAGATCGACAGCTGCACTCTTCTCACTACAGATATATTTATATGTCCATTTGATATAACCAGTCAATAGTATGATAACACTTCAAAGATTGCTCGTAAGTACAGCTGGACCAATTTACCATTTTGCCATTATAGTTACATCTAACTCTTTAAGTATCACTGATTTCTCTAATGAACAATACATGATAGTCCTATTATGAGTGAACACCTCTCGGGCGATGAGAAGGTGTGTGGCACCACATCGTTCAAGCCCCAAAATCAACCCTTAAGGGAGCAATCTATCTACTTATCCCTGCTTTGGGGAAGGAGTGAATTCCATCATGTGTAGCTGAGTTCTCAGCTTCCCAATCAAACGAATCCCCAAATTGGTAGGTTTTAGTCGGCAATGTGGCCACTCGCACCCATGCAAATCAAAGAACCGCCCTTATGGGTAAGAGTTTCCAACTCACTCAGGATTAAGTTCATGTTACCTATGGTCATTCTAGTGAAATGAAAATCTCTGTCATGAACGACATTATATAACGAGATTAAACACTTCGTGATCCGGTCTTATACAAACTTCTTGGTATAGGACACCCCCGTTCGCATGTCTCCACATGATTGATTAGGATCATACCATCTGTAGCACTTTACAACACTTGTAACATCTACAAAACGGGTCGTATCCGTTGTGTCACTAGGATAAGGTTTCCCTCTTTTATCCATATATTATAGACTATTTAGGTTATCACTTAAGACATGATTCACTTGTATGTCTCCACATACATGCTTAAGTTACAACGACAACCAGGGATCTCAGTTTATTAATTTATGGTAAATGCAAATAAAATATCTCATATTTCATAGACAACAGTGAAGAAAATATCTCATGTTATTACTCACAAGCGTTTGTTCAAACAAGTGTTTATAAACTACAGGATCGTACGAGATTTTTGTCATCAACTCCAACACCCCCTCTTGAATTTTTTTTTGACCATTATATTTGAGTGATTTATGATTTTTAATGTGAATATCTTGTCATTCGGGACAACAAAGAAGATGAAGAAATGGTAGTACATGAAGAGTAAAGAGAGAAAGAAGAAGAACAACCGGGTTTAACATGGTTTGACAATAGTGACCTTCATTCACGAAGGAGTTGGAAATTTATTATTTCTTGTAGAGATCTGGAAGTAATACAAAGATAAGTATCTATGAACTTCTACTTGTTACATATGCTGAATATTCTAGCTAGGATCCTTTATATAGGATGTTTACAAAGTGGTTGTAAAAGAATGTAAAGTTTATTCCATACATATTTCTTAACAATACACATGTGAGGTATACTTAAAACAAAAAACCTAAGTTCATATAAAAAACTTATAAAAAGGGAAAAGTTCATATAAAACACTTATAAAAAGGGAAAAAAATTTATTGATTAAAACTTTCGAGAACAATCATCTATTATGTGAATAAATAAATAAATAAATAAATAAATTATACCATCTTAATTTTTTTGTAACTTAAGCAAATTTTCAACCACAATGCCACGTAGCAAACCAACTTTTTCTTTTAGTTAAGGGGATGTATAGCAATGGGGGTGATAACTTGTAGAAATACAAGTTATTAATACTGCTTTATTTAGATATTGCAGCCAAGACTGGGTATAGGCCACAATTTTTTGTATTGTGTTAATTTTTAATTATTTATATACTTAGTGAATTTTCATTACAAATAAATAGCCATTCTCTCTATTTGCCTGTGCCTTTTTCTTTATCATCCTTTGTTAACTTTGCGATGTTCTTAATCTTTCTTTTTGTGTTTTTCATTGGGTTGCTATGATGTATAATATGCATACACTTAGAAACATTTCCCATACTTTGTACTTTCTAACTAACACTTAGTTAATTCGTAGCTTAGCAGTACTTTACCTTTTATCTTTCATAGTTCTGCTCAAATCTTCTTTTTGAAATTTTTTTTAAGTGTTTGTCTATTCTGTCCAAACAACACAATGAGAACCTTGTGCATCTCTAAATTTGGGGGTGGGGAAGGTCTGAGCAGATGAGATCAAGATTATGCGGTCTTTAAGAAAAATGCATTCATTTTTCATTTCAAAAAAAGAAAAATCATATCAACTCCAATGTCAGCGCAAGGAAAAATCCAAAAACATTCCCAACCTGATAAGAGTTAGATGTGAAAGGAACCCGCTCGTAGTTGGATGTTCACATGACACCCGTGGAAGCAAGCCAAAACGAAGGTGGGTTTCCAAGAACAATGCAATGTGAAAAAGAAAAGAAAGAAAACAAAAGAAATGAGAGACAACTCCTCTGAAATTCATGAGTTAAAGTTGAAATTGGCATACAATTGTGGTTGGATGTTCGCATGACACCTGTGGGAACAAGCCAAAATGAAGAGTGTAACCATGATCAACAGTCTCTAATAAATGACACAAAAAGTTTGACCACCGCATACGGACACATCAAGTTGATAAAGAAGGTAAACATTCTTTTTAAAACTAGAAAAGCATTTTTTATCAGAAATTTGTAGTATAGAATAATAAAGTAAGGCTTTGATATGAATTAGCAAGGATAGAAGAAAATTGTGCTGTTAAGTATGTGCCTAAGTGGAGCATTCGGAGCAACCAATCGACGCAAAATTTAGGATAGGAATTGAGTAATTTTTCCTTAGTAGAAGATCTGCTTGAGGACAAGCATATATCTAAATTTGGGGGTGTGATACTTGTAGAAATACAAGTTATTTATACTGCTTTATTTAGATATTGTGGCCAAAAGAGAAGAAAGTTGCGTCAATTCTAGAGAAATTAGCTAAGAAATACAATAATTACAAATTATCGTCAATACACCCACTAACACCATTGCGATGGTACAAAAGAATATTTCAAGTCCGTTTTGCAGGAAATCAAGTCAACGTATGCGCTCATGGCTCAAGAGAGAAAGAATAACTTATCTACGTCGCATTGTGCCCATTATCTAGGAATGAATAGACGAATACTGCAATGATGGCGCATGGGACAATCGATCCAGAGCTGAACTTCAACAATATGCAGTAATAAAAATAACACTGCATGCGGGCACACGATCGAAGATGCAAATTAGCAGCGCAATCACGGAGGATTCTAACACGTGTACAACTAACCGTTGTGCATTTTCGACGAACTAATTGCATAATAAAAGGAATATATATTTCACCATTCTTGGAATTTCCATAACAATAAAGTGGGGACCACAAGTCAGAGAGTCAAAGCTTTCACCTATAAATACCCTCAAAGAATTCACTAAAAGATATACATGATACACAGGATAATTGATACGAGGCTATTGAGAGAGAGGTTGATCTGAGTGCTGATCGGAGAAGATCCAGAAAGAAAAGAGACAAGGCCGAGAGGTGAGTCTCAGGGCGAATCATTCCAAATCCCCACCGTGAAGCTCTTTACCTAGATCAACTCTACCAGTTGAGCAAGCCTAAGAGGAAAGCTCATCCTTCCGTTCACTCCATCTACGCCGGCAAGCAATCTCTCCATCCAGATCGGTGTCAAGATATTGGCACTCTTCTGTATCTATTTCTAACTCTTATTCATCAATTGTATTTCATCTTCTTAGTCTAAATCATTCACAACCATGTATCAAATGCTTGATTTTATAATTAAATATCATGATCACTTTCATTTCCACATTTCTGTCTATTTTTGTTCCTCTATTAATCGTTTTCTCCATGATGTTTTCGTAATCCCTTGGTGATTAATATGAATTAAACAAGTAACTTAATCTGTGCTAAAGAAATAAAGATGTTTAGCTAAAGCATGCCGGATGGCAAATTCACCTGTGAGAGCAGAAGTGAAGATGTAATTCTGATCTGTCGGGAGAAGGTTAGAAGAATGCGTTAACTAAAGCAAGAAGTACTTCCAGGGATGGAATCAACCTTGCGTTCACTATGTTCGTCTCTGTTTCACTACAGAGATGTAGGAAACGTGGCCGATTACCGAGAGGTGTACGCCAAGGGAAAGCTTTGCCATACTTATATCTTTAACGCAATTAAGAAACCTGCGTTGTTTATATTAATTATCCTTTCACTTTCTGTTTCGCACATAAGCCTTGTCACCACACAACACGATCTTTTTATATTCTTCACAGTCAGTCTCAACCTCGAGATCTTGTATCATGTAACCTGTATCTTGTATCATCGTAGCTTAGGTTTATTTTATCGCACTTACTTTCATCGCAATTTACTTTATTATCGCATTTTTATCGCGTATCTTTACTTTACTGCACAATTTACTTTATCGCATGTACAAATAACACTTTTATTAAATTGAAAAACCCGTAGTCCCATATATCACAAATATAACGCAATTAATCTAAAACAGTCCCTGTGTTCGGCCTCGGATCACATCGAGAAACTTGCAGTGAAATTATACTTGGTTTCAATGCAAGAAAACTTGTGACAACGCATAACATACTACAAGAACATTCATTAATAACGCATATCTAGAAGTAGTATCACATATCATCACAATCATCCATGCGTTGTATGACATAAGATCATTCATATTCAATCTCTGCGTAACAAGCTTATGGCGCCGTTGATTAAATTTATGTCAACAGGGGGCGAGGGTCACAATAAGAAAACATTATAGAAGGGATAAAATTGTTTGTACACAATACTTTTCACCTATATTTCTTCAACTCGCATAAGAATACATGATAAGCTTTTACAGACGAAAATGGCAATAAAACTAGCTTATTTTGTACTTTTAAGCGACTTGTATTCATTCATTGTTCAAAGAAACATCTTGGCTCTTCAACCAAGTTGGGTTTTAAGTCCACTTAACAAGGAACAGGGTTAACGAGAAGAGATTTGATCAGAAATTTAGTTCCACTCTTGGTATTTATGTATCCATCTTCATCCAAATAAAGCAAGTTCATAACTCTTGAAAAATTCACAACACGCATTAGAACAGGCATTGGAACATTGATTGGATGAAGACATGCTTTGTTTATTCCATGCATCAACCACTTGTTTATGAATTTCAACATAAGCTTCTTCCTTTAAACAACTGTAACGACCCGGCCCCCTAGGACTCAAGTTAAGCTATTACTAAACACATGCATGCATGGAACTTAAAACGACATCCTTTTATAATGAAATAAATGCTAAATAAATAAGTTGAACTCAAAAGACCTTCACTAAATTTAGATATTAAAAAAAGACGATAGGGTACCCATAAATCATAAATGATAATAATTAGGTCTAAAAACAAATATTAATAGTAAGTTTCAAACATCAAATCGAATGTTGAAAAACATGGAAAGAAATGTAAATATCATAAGCGGAAGCATAAAACTGGTCCCCAGTGGCTCGTTCAAGGATTCTTCTTGTCATTCGCCAGTGTGTCCTTGCCTTTCCTGAAACATAAACAAGAGAAAGGGTGAATATAAAATACTCAGTAAGTAACCCCACTAATGGGGTCGGGTTAGGCATCTATGTCCTCTAGATGCCTACCTCTGGCGGAACATAAAAATTGCTCTAGTCCTCATCAGATACATACATACATGCAAAACTGGTTTCTATCCTACTGTAGTTCAGTATGCCCACTACCTTTGGTGAATCCCAAAGGAAACACAATATCTAGTGAATCTCGAAGGAAACAAAATATCTGGTGAATCCCGAAGGAAACACACTCTGGTGGATCCCGAAAGAAAGACAATCTGGCAAATATCGAAGGAAACACAATATCTAATGAATTTCGAAGGAAACACAATTTGGTGAATCCTGAAGGAAACACAATCTGGTGAATCCTGAAGGAAATACAATACCTAGTGGGTACCTAACTAATCGGTAAAGACACTATCACAGTCTCGACAACACAATTATTACAATACGGTTTTATAATATATGTATACACCTCAACATCATGTCTATACAGCATGCATATATGTCATTATATCCTTATATCAAATACACCCTCAGTTAATCAAGTATAATCTTTTACTACAATGCAAGTCTCTCGTGCACAAATAAATCTTTCAGTTTCTCATACAAGAACAAATATCGGTCATACTATACTATCCATCTATCATGTTATCGTTCTATCATAATATTCATCTATCATGCTGGCATATATCTAATGTCCAGCCCGTGGGCAGTTCCAGCAGTAAGATTACTTACCTTGATATTAGGTTGAACGAAAAAACAATTGAATCTTTGTGAAATTCTTGAATCCTTAATCGAGCCAAATATTTGAGTAACTAACCCCTTCTAATCTCCACAATCTTTGAAATAAATCCTAGTACATAAACAAAAATAAAATTTAACCTTTAGGTTCACACCTAAGCGTTTAATCATGCCAAAATCAGCAATAAAACTTAATAACTTAATTCGTATAAATTACATTCGAACTGAACAAGTCACAAAGCCCAAAATCTTACCAAAATTTTTGCCAAAATCACCTTAATTCTGCTTGACAACATGCTAACGACCTTTTAAACTCCTTCAAACTTTCAAATTTACCTCCAAAATCATGATTGAAATGATAATTAAAAACGTTATTTATTGGGTATTCAAGATCCTCAAAAAAACCATGAAAATCATTTAGATCTTATCCCAAAACTACGAACCTCATGACGACATTTGACAGAGGACAACGACTGTAAGAGAAGAGGACCAATGGTGAGCAAATCCGACGACATGAAGGTCGGAGCGGCGCGGTTGCAACTTAACAGAAGAAAAGATGTGGACGTCGGTGGTGCGATAGTTGAAGTTCGTCTAAACTAGAGAGAATGTGAGAAAGTGGGGGTTTGAAAATTCCATATTTCTTTTCTTTTTAATTCTCCACCACACAAATACATAGATAATGTATATATATATATATATTTATATAATATTATTTCCTTTCCTTTTCTTAAATTCCAAAACTCATATACACACAAATAGATATATATATTCTTTCCTTGATAAATATGTCATATCAAACTCAAATCTTTCACCTCTTCTCCAATTAATTAAATAAACCTCAAAATAAATTCATCAACTTTAATTCAATTCTTTCCAAAAATCCTAAATCTCAAAATTAAATTCTAACTTTCCAAATTAACTTAAATTAAAATTAAAATCTTTTTAGATACTTGATTTAATAACTTCTAAATAAATGAATTATCTTTTCCTAGTTCTTTGCTTAAATTTTGGATTCGAATTCCAAAATTATATAGGGTAAAATTTTAAAACCACAATTTCCTTTTTTCCCTTTCAAATTTTACAAAAACTCAAAATTTCTTATACAAATAATTCAATTATCCATTCCAATTAATTAAAAACTCATACTCAAAGGATCCACATTAACCAATAAAACTTATTCAACTGTAACAATTTGTTTCCAAATTTCAAAGATTCGAAAACTAAAACTCAGTAATTTGATATAATTAACTTAAATTTTCCTAAAAAAATGGGGATGTTACAACAACCATATTGCTCCATATAACATTCAATAGCAGAAGAAACATGTTCCCTTTCTTGCTCAAATTGAAAAATAAAAACAAAGTAAATATAATTTACTTGAAAACATGTTCAATTTTATTTGCTCGTGTGTGGCTTTACTTGAAGGAGCAAGGTAGCAGTTTGGCTCTCATCCATGGAAAGGGTCAAAAGAAGATTTTATTTATCAAGTACTGAGGGGCGCTTGGGAAAGTAGACGTAGGTCGTGTTTGATTGAACCACTACAAAAACTATGGTGTCTTCTTCTCTATCTTTTTCCTAGTTATTTTTGCATTTGATTTTAATTGTTTGATTTTGTTAGTTGAGATTAATTGAGTATATTATTACATAACTTTCATCAATCTTGTTATTTAGCATAAACTAGAGTTTTTATCAATTTAATTTAAAAATATATAATTAGATTATATTAAGCATACTTTAAGAAAAAAATTTAATTAAACCCTATTCATTACCCATCTAGGGTTGCCATACCGGTCCAACGTTTATTTTTATTATGACATTCTACTTTTTTGTTGTCCTTTTTTTGGAAAGTAATGAAAAATATCATCCGGCTTAGGACCCTTGGACTTTAAAGACTTATGCTTGTAGTTTGTTTTTTTTTTTTTTTTTTTTACCAAAATTCCCATGTCCCTTTCTCCCTATAGCAACTAACCTAGATGCCTGACTTGTACCTTGACTAGCTACATTCTGGGGTCAGAGTTTATTTTCTTCCAATATAAGAGTCAACAAAATTCTCATATGACAAGGGCGAAAATATTAACAAAATTAAGGCATCATCCTCATCATTTACCTTATTCTTTACGTTATGTAAATCTAACAAAATTTTATTTAGCTGGTCTAGATGATCTCAAAGAGATGTACCTTCCTACACATGTAGATGATACAGGCGTTTCTTCATAAGCAATTTCTTAAATTAACAACCTGTCATGTAAAGACTTTCCAAGTTCAACCAAAGACTAACAACTGTTTCTTCATCTGCGACCTCATAATGTTGTCATCAGCCAAGCACAACATGATAGTTGAATGGGCCTTCTTCTCTAGAGTCTGTCATTCTTCGTCATCTATGACTACTTTTTTCGATTTATCAGTCAACAGTCCCCACAACCCCTGGTGCTTAATTAGGGATCACATCTTGATATATCATAGACCGGAACTCTTCCTTCCAATGAATTTATCAATTTTCACATTCACAATGGAAATCTTAATTTGCATAACATATGTGTAATTTCAAGCTCGAACCATTAGGCTCTTATACCAATTTATTATGAAATTGTCAAATAAAGAATACATAAAAAACATAAAAGTAGAGAATCGACACAAAGATTTGCACGGTTCACTAATACTGTGTTAGTAAAGTCCACATGACAGAGAGAGAATAATTTTATTAGGGAGAAGAATACAAAATCACATAATGAATGTGCCTTTGTAATTTAGAGAGTTTATATGGCGCATTTCTCTAAACCCTAGGGTCGTAAATATAAATAATATACAAATGTAAAATAGGTAAATAATTTAGGTTTTGGGAGCATTACCACTGCAATTGGTTGTTTGAAGCACCAGATAACAAATTTAAGGTGCATTCCGACAGTCACAAAACCTAGTGTGCTTCACGTCTTCTAGTTGTCTTCATATGGTGTTTGTTTTCCTAGAATCTTCAAAACTCTCTTACTATTCTTATGTAGGTGAATATTTATGCTTATTATTCATGTCAGTGAATGAATATGACTAAATGGATGACTGTATGCCCAAGATGAAGGTAGCTTTAACTTGAGTAACCTTCTATATGCACAGGCATGGCATGATTTACTTTGGACCCATGACTTTTGCACATGGGCTTATTCCCATTCTTTTTATTAGGCTTTAATTATTTAAGATTCGTTTAATCCATATTTTCTGTGAGCTCGAGTTGAAATAGATTGAGTCCAATCGCCATATGACATAATTTGATTTGATTCGCTAACTTAGTTTTCATGTCTTAGAATTTAATTTGAATGATACATATAAATTTAAAATTTATATCAAATTTTATACAAACATATTTTTATCATTAATTCAAATTATGACATGGCAATTTATGATTTATCCAAATTTCTAATGCAATCTATACTTTGATAGTGTTAAAAGGGTAACAGATTCCTTTTTTTTTTTTATTTAATTTCATGTGGTCTATAAGCTGTTATTTCAGCTAAATAATAAATAAATACACAAGTGAGTTATACTTAAAACAAGAAACCTAAGTTCATAAAAAACACTCATGAAAAGTTAAAAAAAAAACCTATTGCTTAAAACTTCCAAGAACTATCCTCAACTATGTAAATAAATAAATAATTAATACTTCAATATATCTTGGACTGTACCATCTTCTTTTTTTTTTTTTTTTCCAGCTATGTCCAACCATAATGCCATGTAGCAAACCGTTTTTTTCTTTAGAAAAAAAAAACATAATAAGGGCATGTATAGTAATGGGGGAGTGAACTTTCATCCTTGCCTATCTCTATTATGAATCTTGTATGAATATTTATTTAAATATATAGATATTTTGATTATGTGAATTATAACTATTTTTTTTTAGTGTAGAGTGAAGTATAAAACACAACAATATCAATTTGAACATATATATTCGATAAGCTATAAAAGGTGCAATTATAACTATATAAGTTTATGAAAACTACAAAAAGAACAAAAATAATTTTATAGGTTTTTCAAATTATTATCTTTCATTTTACAAAGATCAAATTAACTATTTAAAATTTGTGTTTACAGCTTTTACAAAAGGCTATTAAAAAAATATAACATTTCATAGCCCTTATCAAGTCCTTTAAAGAAGAATTTTGATACCATGTAACTAAATGCTTCTGACTTTTTATAGCATTTTAAAAATACTATAAAAAATCTCATATTCTTAATAGCATGGGTTGTCACGATTTTGTATAAATGCTATAAAAGGCGTATTATAACATTTTTTTTGAAACTATCGTAAGCCTTTTTTCCTGTAGTGATCTTTTTCTTTAAGAAACAAAAAATGAAACATAAGGGGACGTATAGTAATAGAGGCGAGGGTCACAGTAAGAAAACATTATAGAAGGGGAAAAAATGTTTGTACAAAATACTTTTCACCTATATTTATCCAACTCACGTAAGAATACATCATAAGCTCATATGTATTCATTTGTTGCTCAAAGAAAAATTTTGGCCATTTCAACCAAGTTGGCGTTTAAGTTCACTTAACAAGGCACAAGGTCAAGGAGAAGAGATTCGATAAGACATTTAGTTCCACTCTTGGCATTTGTGTATCCATCTTCATCCAAATAAAGCAAGTTCATAACTCTTGACAAATTCACAACACGCATTAAAACAGGCATTGGAACATTGATTGGATGAAGACATGCTTCGTTTATGTCCTTCCATGCACCAACCACTTGTTTATGAAGTTCAACACAAGCTTCTTCCCCTGAACAACCATATTGCTCCATATAACATTCAAGAGCAGAAGCAACATGTTCCCTTTCTTGCTCAAACTTAAAAATAAAAAGAAATAACTAAATATAGTTTACTCTTAAAAAGTTCATTTTTTTGTTCATGTTGTTTTTGAACGGATAGTAATATTAGTTAACATGTGGTTTATCTAAGAAAACAATTCGCCATTAGAGGATGGACCCATATTGTATCCTATAAACACCTGGTGAGATCCCTTAATTTGTTTTGATGTGGGATCCTTAAAATGCACCCTCAAGATGATGCCTCTTCAGATTTACCATTCTTGAATCGTTTTTTTTTTCTTTTTTTTATCGGATATCACATTGTAAAATTCATGGGACCTCTATAAGATAGATTGGGGTACTCCGCCTCTCCTTGTTGATTGGTTTTAAGATGAAAGTTCGTGTTATCTTATATGGTATCAGATACTATAAAGCTCAAAGATGTGTTTAGGCAATAAATGAATAATTAGGATCTGATTCAAGAATGGTGAACTCAAAAGAGACACCGTCCTGAAGGAAAATATTAAGGCTATTCTGGTATAACAAAAGGTAGCCAAAATCATAAACGAAGATAACCTTCCACCAACAATTACAGAAGCTAAAAAAAGGGATACGGATGAAATGACCTATTCGACGATATTCTGTGTCTGTCAGATGGAGTGCTTAGGCTAGTAGATGAGGCCACTACTGCAGTGGAGTTGTGGAAGAAACTGGAAGGTCTTTATTTGACTAAGTCCTTGCCAAATAAATTATATCTAAAGGGAAAATTCTTTGGATATAAGATGGACTCAAGTAAAGGCTTAGAAGATGACCTAGATGAATTTCAGAAGATTATAGTTGATCTCAATAACATCGGTGAAAAGATGGATGAAAATCAAGCAGTTATTCTTCTGAATTCTTTGCCAGAATCGTATTGGGAAGTTAAGGAAGCTATTAAATATGGACGAGATTCATTGTCCATGGATGTAGTATTGGATGCCTTGAGAACGAGAAATTTCGAGATTAAAAAGGAACGCAAGGATGGAGTGTTACTCATGGCCAGAGGTATAAATGAAAGAAATAACGGAAAAGGAAAAGAGTCGAGATCCAGGTCGAAATCAAAGAGGAAAAACAAAAAGTGTTTCATATGTCATAAAGGACACTTTAGAAAAAAATTGCCCTTTGAATAAGAGTAAGGAAGCATCAAGTAGCAAACATACAGGGGATTCTAGTGCAGCAAATATTACTGATGGGTATGATTCGGCAGAGGTTTTGATGGTGTCCAGTAGGGACATTCAGAATGCTTGTATCATGGATTCAGGGTGCACGTTTCACATGATTCCTAATCTGGATTTCTTGATTGACTTTTAGGAAAATGATGGGGGATCAGTTCTGCTTGGTGATAATGGTGCTTGTGATGTAAAAGGAATTGGGTCAGTTCGAATTACAATACATGATGGTATGATCAGAATTCTTACAAATGTAAGGTATGTTCTAGAACTCAAACGAAATCTAATTTCTCTAGGCGAAATAGATAGAGCAGGTTATTCCTATAAATCTGGAAATGGAGTTCTGAAGGTTATCAAGGGTTCTTTGGTTAAGCTGAAGGGGACCTTGAGGAATGGTCTTTATTTGTTGAAGTGTACTGCAGTTTCAGGTAGTGCTGCTGTTGCATATGGGAAAGAAACAGATAAATCTATGTTATGGTATAACAGATTGGCTCATGTGAGTGAAAGAGGTCTTCAAGCTCTTTCATAGCAAGGTTTGCTTGGGGGAGTTAAAGGCATTGAACTCCCATTTTATGAACATTGCATAATGGGAAAGTCTACCAGAGTGAAGTTTAGGAAAAGGAAACATTCTACCAAAGGAATTTTGGATTATGTTCATTCACATTTGTGGGGTCCTATACAGGTACCTTCTATGGGAGGTTTGAGATATTTTATGTCAATCATTGATGACTTGTCAAGAAAGGTGTGGATGTATCCACTGAAACAGAAGGATGAAGCTTTTGGGAAATTTTATGAATGGAAAAGTAGGTTGAGAACCAGACAGGCAGGAAGGTAAAGTATCTGAGGACAAACAATGGTTTAGAATTTGTGAATCACAAATTTGATAAATTTTACAAATTTGAGGGAATTACAAGGCATTTCACTGTTACGTACACTCCACAGTATAATGGTTTAGCTGAGAGGTTCAATAGAACAATTATGGAGCATACAAGATGCCTCGTGAAAAATGCTTCATTACCCTTGAAATTTTGGGGGGAAGTGGCCCAAATAGCCTGTTATCTTATTAATAGGAGTTCGACTTCTTCTTTAGGCCTAAAGACTTCTCAGAAGATATGGACAGGAAAAGCTCCAAGTTTGGATCGTCTCAGAGTGTTTGGATGTTCAACTTATGCTCATGTTAAGGAAGGGAAGCTTAATAAGAGGGCACTGAAATATATGTTTATTGGCTATCCTTAGGGTGTGAAAGGATATAAACTTTGGTGCTTGGAAGAGGGCAGAAATAAATGCATTATCAGCAGAGATGTGACCTTTAATGAAACAGAGATGCCATTTCATGTCAAAGAGCAACAGAAATAACAGACAATTGATCAGGTTGAGGTAGAGGTTAGAATTGATTCTAAAGCACAACCATCAGTTAGTTCAGGTGATTCCAGTGATCAACATCTAGTTCTGATGGTAGACAACCTCAACTACAAAGGACTTTGATTGATGAGGGAGCTTTTGGTGAAGAAAGCTCAAGTAGCAGTGACGTACAGAACTATCAGCTTACACGTGACAGTCCTCAATGGGTCAGGAAAGGTCCTACAAGGTATGGTTATGCTGATTTAGTTGCTTATGCTCTTATTTGTGCAGCTGACAGTATTGAAGCAGAGCCTCTTACTTTTGAGGAGGCTATTGTATCTGATTCGAAGGAACAGTGGAAGGATGCTATGGAAGCAGAGTTGTTCTCGTTGCAAAAGAATTAGACATGGTCATTGGTTCCAAAGAATCCTAATCAGAAACTCATTCAGTCAAAGTGGATTTATAAAATCAAGTCAGGTACAGGAGGTGATAGCAAGCCCAGGTATAAGGCTAGACTGGTAGCCAAGGGCTACACTCAAAATGAGGGAGTGAGATTTTCTCTCCGGTGGTGAGGCATTCATCCATTCGATTAATTTTATCTATTGTTGTTCACTTTGATATGTTTGTTGAATATATGGACGTCACCATAGCTTTCCTTCATGGTGAATTGGAGGAATTGATCTACATGGCTCAACCTAAGGGCTATGAGGTGAAAGAAAAGGAAGACATGGTTTATCGCATTCACAGGTCCATCTATGGACTGGAGCAATCGCCGAGACAATGGTATATCAGGGTTGACACCTTTATTCTGAAGCAGGGGTTTCACAGAAGCTCATATGATGCCTGGGTGTACTGGAAACTATCTCAGAAAGGTACATATACTTATCTACTTCTGTATGTAGATGATATGATTTTGGTGTCTAAGGATTATTCTGAAATCTGTGATCTCAAGAAACGATTGAGTAGTGAATTTGAAATGAAAGATTTAGGTGAACTGAAAAAGATCCTAGGCATGGATGTGAAAAAAGATAGGGAGAAAGGTTTGTTAACCATTTCGCAGGAGATTATATACATAATTAACTGCTTGAGAAGTATAATATGTCTGGTTGTAAGGCAGTTTCGACACCCTTAGCATCTCGTTTTAGGCTTTCATCGTCTCAGTTTCATGTTACTAAACAATAAAGGTTAGATATGGCTAATATTCCCTATTGTAATGTTGTTGGAAGTATTATATATTTGATGATTTGTACTAGGCCTGACTTGGGATATGCTATGAGTATGATAAGTAGGTTTATATCAAATTCTGGGAAGGAGCATTTGAATGCAGTTAAATGGGTGCTTCAATATTTGAAAGGTAGTACCAGTGTATCATTGTGTTTTAGCAGAGATTGTGATAAATCAGCACTGTTGGAAGGCTTCACAGATGCAGATTACGCTGCAGACCTTGACAAAAGGTCTCTATCAGGTCACATTTTTCGTTTTTTTTGTAATGTGGTCAGTTGGAAGGTTGCTCTACAGTCAATTGTTGCCTTGTCTACTACTGAGTCAGAGTATATTTTAGTGGGTGAAGCTGTAAAAGAGGCAGTGTGGTTGAAAAGGATAGTTGGTGAGTTGTTGTCACAGGAGTTCATTCTTATCGTCCATTGCGATAGCCAGAGTGCTATTCATCTTGCGAAGAATCCATCTCATCACAAACGGTCTAAGCATATCGGTCAGGGAAGCAAGGCAGAGGTGCTGCGAGTTCAGTCCGACGGTTTCGGTCTTGGACGCTCATGGAGTAGCAGGCGGTTCGGACTGGTTTCGGTATGGTAAGCGCCAATATGGACGTGGGTTTTTTCCGTCAGTGCCGGGTTTAGGCAGTCCGATTGGGATGTTCGCCGTGGAGGCTACGTCCAGCAACGGTGAGAGATATGCATGGGTCTATGCGTGGTTCGCCGGTTAGAGGTGGGTAGCACACTGTTTTGGGTTGTTTTGCAGCGGGTTGTTCTCAGTTGTTAGAGGCGACGTTGTGTACCGATCTCTCGGTATCAGTGGATATTGAAATTACAGATTGGTGAATTCGTTGATTATCTGTAATTTGTAAAATTCCTTTATTACTCATTAATAAATTAATTCAAGCTGGTTCTCAAAGTGGATGTAGACCAAACTGGTCGAATCACTATATATCTTGGTATTCTTTACTGCTTTCAATTTATTTCTGCTGATTGTTTGTATTCCGTTTGGCCATCTAAGTTAGGTTCAGAAACTCTAACAGAGAGTTTATATGGCACATTCTCTAAACCCTAGGTCATAAACATAAATAACATAAAGATCGAAAATATGTAAATAACTTAGGTTTCGAGAGCGCCTATCACCGCAATTGGTTGTTCGAAACACCAGATAAAAAATTCAAGACATTTCGACAGTCACAAAGTGTAGTGTGCTTCACATGTCTTCTAGTTTTCTTCATACCATGTTTGTTTTTCTAGAGTCTCCAAAACTCCTTGACTATTCTTATGTAGGTGAATATTCATACTTATTAGTGAATGAATATGACAAAATGGATGACTGTATGCCCAAGATGAAGGTAGCTTTAACTTAAGAAACCTTGTATATGTAAGGGCATGACATGGTTGACTTTGGACCCATGACTTTTCCACATGGGCTTATTCCCATTCTTTTGTGTAGGCTTAAATTATCTAAGATTGTTCAATCCATATTTTCTTTGAGCTCGGGTTGAAATAGATTGAGTCCAATTGCCATATGACATAATTTGATTTGAATCGCTAATTTAAAATCTTAAAAATTATTTCAGTTAATAATAAAGAAATACACATGTGAGTTATACTTAAAATAAGAAACCTAAGTTCATATAAAACATTTGTGAAAAGGTAAAAAAAAACTATTGATTAAAACTTCCAAGAACTATCCTCTACTATGTAAATAATTAATAGTTGAGTGCATCTTGGACGGTATCATCTTAATTTTTTTCTTTTTTTTTTTTTTGCAGCTTACTCAGATGTCCAATCACAATGCCAATTAGCAAACCATCTTTTCGTTAAGTAATAATAATAATAATAAGGGGATATAGAAAGGGGTCACAATCAGAAAACACTATAGAAAGGGAAAAAATGTTTATCCAACTCACATAAGAATACATGATAAGCTCATGTTTTCATTTACTGCTCAAAGAAAAATCTTGGCCATTTCAACCAAGTTGGGATTTAAGTCCACTTAACAAGGCACGGTGTCAACGAGAAGAGATTTGATAATAAAATTAGTTCCACTCTTGGCATTTGTGTATCCATCTTCATCCAAATAAAGTAAGTTCATAACTTTTGGAAAATTCACCACACGCATTATAAATAACTTTCATTGATGTGGATAAATAATGATAATCTATGTCAATATCTATCATACACAGATTCTAGAATTTATAAATATTTTCAACAATTTTATCATTTGAAATAATTTTCTTTTTATTGATGTGGAAAAATAAAGATGAAAAATCGAAGATGTTATTTCTGACAATTTATCTATGAAAATTTGACCTTTGAAAGGAAATTAATATTAGAAATCCTAAAATCTCAGCCCAACCAAATAATATTTGTGAAGATTTGACATTTCAAAGGAAACTAATATTAGAAACTACCACCTTGAATTACCAAATAATAGGAGAAATTGTCAGAAATAGCACCCTCAATTTTTCATCTTTCAAAACTAACATACTTTTTGAAAAGTCTTAAATTACTTTTTCTCGGTGGATCTCGAGCAAGATCGACCAATGCCAAGATTTTATTAATTTTTCCAATTATTAGATAATCTATCGAAATATTATACATATATTTTCAAATTTTCTCCAAATTCTTTTATCTCTACTAAATATTATATTGTAATTTTAGGTCAATTTTTGTTTCTATGATTATATGAATTTCTAAATTTCTAAATGAATTTTTTGATTTTTTTCAGATGGGTGATTGCATTTTGATTTTTAAATTTTGGGAAAGTATAATTTTGCAAGAAAAAAAAGATAATGATATGAAAAATATATAAAATCTCGGTATTAATAGGCTCGAGAATTTACCAATCTCACTATTAATTTGCTCGAGATTTTATATATTTTCTATATTTTTACCTTTTTTTAAAAAAAAATTAATGTTTCCAAAAATTTAAATATCAAAAGTAATCACCTGAGATCCATCTAAAAAGTTCAGCCCAAAAGGGCCAAAACAATCCAGTTAGAAAGAGCTATTTTTTTTTTTTTTTAACTAAATCTCTGGTCAATCTCGCTCGAGAAGAACTAAGAAAAGCTATTTGAACGAGTTTTTAAGAAAGGTGACAATTTCCCAAATAATGGTGATGTGGATGTGGCCAAGGATATAAATGACATTTTCTTTAGATATTTTCATCAACATTTTTATAAAATTGATGCATTAGAATTTTGTTGATGTCGACGTTTAAAACATTGGCTATTTTTAAAAGAGTGGTGGATCTAAAACTTCATGTTAGGACACAAATTTATATAAGGGTTAAAAATCTATCCTAACGATTTATAGATTTGTGTTTATATAAATATTCCTTGAACGTAACTTGAAAAAAAATATCTAATATAGATTCATGAGTTCTCATTTGGTGTGTCTAATAGATTTCTAAAACATCAAATTTAGCATCCAATAGGTCTCTTACATATTTATAAATGTTAACATTAAAAGTTATATTAGACATTAAATTTAATTTTGTATCTAATAAATTAATACTACATGAGATTATTTTCTAAAAATACATTTTTAAGTAACTTATTACAGTCAAAATTGGATGGTTTAGACACTGTTTAGTAACATTTTGTTTTTAAAAAATTAAGAACATTTTCTCTCAATTTTTTTGCTATAGTTTAAATTTCTAAAGTAAAAGCATTGACTACTTAATTAAAATATTTATAAAATAAAAACAAGCTTTTTATAAATTACTTTTTTAAGATTGAAACTTTGCTTGATTTTTTAAAATAATGGTAAAATATAGATGACAAAGCAAGAAAAGTAGAGGTAAAAAGAGTACTTATAGACTTAATTTTCAAAAACTTAGAAACCAAAAACCAAATAGTTATCGAATGAAGCCTTAGAAATTTATTCATAAAAAATTCATAACTAATCAAGGGCCAAAACTTGTAATTTAAGAAAGACGATTGGAAAAATTACCAAAACAAAACGAGGTTCTTAAGAAATGGCCAAACAACTTTTTATTTCGGAAATAGTCAAACAACTAGTTCTGGTACTATTTAAAATTTAATACTAGAAAAAGAAAACCCATGTTAATGAACCCCTATGATTATGGTGTATTTTAAAAAAAAAAAATCTAACAACCTAAAATAAAATTTAATAATCTAAGCTACCGAGCTAAACAAAAATACAAAGTCATCTTAATATATAGAGGAAAAAATCTGGAATAAATATTTTCTTTATTATTATTATTTAAAAAAAGAGGTAGATCCCAAAAATTACCAATATGGACCTAAAAGGAAATACATGGTATTCTTGTACAAATACGTTGTATGTTGTATAAATAACAGTCATAATCTCTCCACTTAGGAAAGAGTCGCAAATATGATCTCCACTTTTGTAAATATGGTGTATACGTAAACAAGATAATCTCCTCTACCTAAAGTTCTCGATCAAACCAAATTAAGATGAAATTTGACAATAAGTAGTGAATTAATATACCAAGACCTCTAAGGAAACAACACAAACCCAGTTGATAATTCAACATCAGAGCAGCAAAAACGTACAAATTCAAACAAAAATTTAACCTTCAAAATAAGGAATCAAAACCTTTTTCTTCTAGCTAGAGGAGGAGGGAGTTGGAAGGACACAACCTCAACATTCGTACTGTCTTTCTCCAATTATGTCGCCATTTTTCACCTATTCAGATGGGGAATGCTCGACCAGTGGACTAAGAAAACCTTAGAACAAGAAAAGAACAGGAGATTTGGGAGCAGCCGTAGAAAAAATTGCTTGTTAAAATTCAAGAAAACGACAAAAAGAATTAATAGAGATGGTCGATCAAATAAAAAGTTATGTGATTGTTACCAATACCAACCTATAACTTAAGGGTGGTTTATGCATTTTTTTCATTTCAAAACTATTATATATTCGTAACAAGTCTTAAAAATAACGATATTAATAATAAAATAAATCCAAGTTCACGAAGGCAAATGTGTGTGAACAATATGGCCAGCACACCAACTTTGTTTATATTTCTTTTACGACGAAGAAAAATAAATTAATATGTGGTGTGAGGAAAATGGGAATCGGATCCTTTTCTTATTTCACTTTCAAAATCTTGGTACAAGATATTGAATCATAACTAGACTAACTATAGTCAACAAACTAACTATAGTGCATCAAATGTACTGACAAACTAATTACATTAATGGAATATTGTTAATAGAACCAATATAAATATTAATAAAGAGAAAAAAGAAAGGAATAGAAGGAAAATATAGCGCGGTTGGACAACATTCCCATTTTTTATTTCCTATTTTTCGTTTCTTTTTTCTTGTTTTCTATTTCCTAATATTTTAAGAATTAAAAAAAATATTTGGTAACTATTTATGTTTCGTGTTTCTTGAAAAAAAAAATAAAAACAAAAACTTGTTTGATAATCATTTCCTTGCTTTTTATTTCTTATATTCTCCTTATATTTTACTTTTTTCGGAGTTTAAATTTTTTCATTTTCAAAGTTTAAATATAATTTAATTATGTAAAATAAAAAATAAATTACATGGATTAAAATATAAAAATAATTATTTAACATATACATTATACACTATACAATATACATAAGTCCATAATCAAAATTAAAAACTATTTGCAATATTATTTCTCACTCAAGTCGTTTGTCTTAAATGATGTCGACTCAAATTTAACTCAATTATATTATTATATAAATGTCGAAGTTATGTTTGTAAAATAATGTCTTAGTAAACAAAATTCATATATTGTAAAATTCTAACCAATTTCAAATGTACTAAAAATAAAAAAAAAATCAAAATAATATATAATCATACATGCAAAAATTAAAAATTTAAATTTAAAGTTCAAAATTAAAAAATATTTAAATATATATCAGACATTTAAAATATAAACCTAAATACAAGGAGAAGTTTAAATTTCAAAATTAAATTAAAATATGAATATAATAAATAGTAAATAAAAGAAGGAAATAAATATAGAAAAAAATAATACAGGAAAGAGAGAAATGTAAAAAATGTCTCGCTATCAAACCAAAGATCATGGAGTAGGAGTATAAAGAAAAAACAGAAAAATAAAAAAAAAAACCAAACCAATCCAAATCAATCCATTAGTTTGGTTTGCTTTTTTGTATAAAATTGGATATTGATTTGTACATGGAGAAAACCAAAAATTATTATTTCAAATCGATTTTATATTGGAAAGACCACTCAAATCAAACCAAATCAAGAGTATATATATCCTTAAAAATAAACTCTAATATTACGTTTCTTTTAGTGTTTTAATTATTATGATTCATATATTTGTTTTTTTTTTTAAAAAGAAAAAACCAATTATGATGGAGTGATTATATATTTTTATTTAACGAAGTCCATGGAAAAAATTAACAAAAGTCCAATTTCAATCTATAGAAAAAAAGAAATAAACATGATATGAATTTAAATTAGCAAAACGAAGGTCAAAAACTGAGAACAAAATTGATATTAAACTGAACAAAATAAAAATCGATTCTTTGGTCTTTTTATTTAATGACATTTGTTTGGATCTCTTCTCTATAAAAGCAATTAGTGTGAGTTAGTTCTTGGTTGACCTCGAAACAACAAAATTGAACCAACTATCACTCTTTGTTTGTTTTAAAATTTCAAACCAAAGAACATGAAGTTGGTCTTATCGGTTATTAAAAATTTTAAATTTGAAAATTCGAAATAATATATAAACCTAAATATGGAAAAGTTTAAATTTCAAAATTAAATTAAAATATAAATATAATAAATAAAAAATAAAAGAGCGAAAGAAATATAGAAAAATTAATTTAGGAAAGAGAGAGATGTAAAAACCGGAAAAAAGAAAATGAAATAAAAATGTCTCACTTGATTATCAAACCAAAGACTTTGAAGGTAAAAAGGGTTCAAAGCACGCTACCTACCAACCATCCAATCCATACCTTTTTAGTTCATATTAGAAATTAATTACAATAAAATAGAAACAAGATAGTGAGAAAGTAGTTTTTATAGTTTATCAAATATCGTCACATTTTTAAAACGTTTCTCAAACCTTAAAAACAAGAAATCGAAATGGTTATTAAACAAATCTCTTAAAAATGAGAAATAGAAACATAAAACATGAACGTTATCAAAGGAGCCCATAGTTTATGAAATATAGTCTAGATTATAATTAGAAACATTTTTAAAATTTTATAAACAAAAAATGAGAAAAGTTATTAAACAAACATGTTTTTTTAAAATAAAAAATAAAAAATAATGGAAACAAGAAAGAGTAGAAGAACGTGGTCTAGCATAACTTAAATAAACGAAGTTTGTTTTTATCAAATAAACAAACAAGTCATCCATCACCATATTATTTAAATTTATTAATCTTAGATATAAATATTCTAATTAAACAAGTTTTTTTTCCATGATATTTAGATATAATTAAAAATTAAAAATAATTACAAATATAGCAAAATTTACCTTCAGCACATAGATAATTTCCCAAAAACTAGCTCATTGAAGGCACAAAAAAATGCTCAAGGCACAATTTGCTGGCTTCAGTGATAGATAGTGATCGGCTTTTATGGGTGTCTATTATGATAAACTTTGATAGACTTGTGATTCTGGTTTAATTTTTTCTTACCAAAATTCTCCTGTCCCTTGCTCCCTATAACAACTAATCCAGATGCCTAACTTTTTGTACCTCAGTTAGCTGCATTCTGATGGACCTCTCTTGTAAGCAATGGGGACTTCACTTATTTTCTAAAGTCAGAGTTTATTTTCTTCCAACATAAGGTTCAACAAAATTCTCATACAACAAGGGCAAAGACGTTAACAAAATATTTAGGTTTATATATTATTTCGATTTTCAAATTTAAAATATTTAATATATAACCGATAATATCAACTTTATGGTCTTTGGTTTGAAATTTTAAAACAACAAAGGGTGATAGTTGGTTCGATTTTATCACTTCAGGGTCAACCAAAAACGAATCCCGACTAATCGGTTTTATAAAGAACAGATCCAAATGAATGTCTATTAAAGAAAAAAAACCAATAAATAAATTTTTATTTCGTTCTATTTAATATCCATTTGGTTCTCGATTTTTTACATATATTTTTTCTTTCAAATTTTAATTTTTATTTACAAGTTTGTTTTGAATGACCTCCTTTTTGCTAGTTTAAAATTAAAATTGTGTTCATTTCTTTTTTCTATAAATTGAAATTTGAATTTTTTTATTGTTTTTTTGGACTTTGCTAAAGAAAAAAATATAAACACTCCAACTGGTCTTTTATTTTTTCTAAACAATAAATATATATGCACTATAATAATTAAAACACTAAAAAAACTTAATGTTAGAGTTTATTTTTAAGGGTATATATTCTTTTGGTTCGGTTTGATTTTGATTGGTTTTTTCAATCATAAATCGATTTGAACTTGTACTTTTTGGTTTTCTCCACATACAAATCAATATATCCAATTTTATACTAAAAAACGAATTCAAACCAGTGGATTGATTTGAATTGGTTTTGTTTTTTGATTTTTTTGGGTCTTTTTTATACTCCTACTCCATGTTCATTGGTTTGATACTCAAGTGAGACATTTTTATTTCATTTTCTTCTTTCTAATTTTTACATTCTCTCTTTCCAAGTTTTAGATCTACCACTCTTTTAAAAATAACTAATGTTTTAAACGTCAACATCAACAAAATTCTAATGCATCAATTTTATAAAAACGTTGATGAAAATATCTAAAGAAAATGTCATTTATATCCTTGACTGCATCCACATCACTATTATTTGGGAAATTGTCACCTTTTTTGAAAACATGTTCAAATAGCTTTTCTCAGTGCATCTCAGGCGAGACTGACCACCGAGATTTAGTTAAAAAAATAACTTTTCTAACTTATAGATTGTTTTGGCCCTTTTGGGCTTTTCTCCGTACATATCGGACTAGTTTTTCTAAAATATGATGTGATCTTAAATCTTATAACAAATATTTACCAAATATTATATCATAATTTTACTTATTTTTTAAAATCTTTTTAGCAAAATTTCTAATTTCCAAATAATTTTTAAAATTTTTGAAAGATTAATTTTATTTTAAAAAAAGGTAAAATATGAAAAATATATGAAATCTGAAGCAGATTAATACCAATATCGGTAAATTCTCGAGCATAGTAATATCGAGATTTTATATATTTTCCATATCTTATTTTTTTTTACAAAATTTAATATTTTCCAAAATTTAAAAATCAAAATGCAATCATCCATCTAAAACAATATAATTGGTGAGTTCATTTGGAAATTTAGAAATTCATATAATCATGGAAACATAAATTGACCTAAAATTACAATATAATATTTGGTAAAAATAATTCAATTTGGAGAAAATTTGAAAATATATAAGATCTGATATAAGATTTGGATAGATTATCTAATATTTGAAAAATTATTAAAATCTCGACGCTGATCGATCTCGCCCAAGATCCACCGAGAAAAACTAATTTTACTACTTTTCAAAAAGTGTGCTAGTCTTAAAGGATGGAAAGTTGAGAATGTTGTTTCTGACAATTTCTCCTATTATTTTCTACGTCAAGGTGGTCGGGTTGTATATATTAATTTCCTTTCAAATGTCAAATCTTTATAAATATTATTTGGTATGGACAAGATTTTAGGGTTTCTAATATTAATTTCCTTCCAAAGGTTAAATCTTCATAGATAAAAATAACACGATATAACCCATCAATGGAAGGAAAGTTATTTCAAATGAAAAAATTGTTGAAAATATTTGCAAATTTTAGAATCTGCCAATGATAGATACTGACATAGATTATCATTATCTATCAACATCAATAGTTTATATTTAAAAAGAACCCTCAATAAATTGTGTGGTAATTTATTCAATGGTTTGAATTTATGTGATAAAAATCTTGGGCCAACAAACGATACGAAAGCAGCCTATAAATAGACATGCCTTTTTAATCAAAAGGTGTCTCACCAATAGTTTCAAAATCTCAAGTGAATAACATACATCTTTTTCTTTTTTTTTTTTTTTCCTCTTTCAAAAAGGAATAATTTTTAAAATTTCAAAATTTCCTGCTTCAATTATGGAAGCCAATGACATTCCTGATACTAAGCGTTCTACTGCAAATTTTCATCCTAACATTTGGACTGATCATTTCCTTTCATTTACCTCTGATGATGCATTGGTAAAACTAAATTTCAAAATTGCCTTTATTGAATATTTTATTTTAATTATTTGTCATTTATTTTGTTTGTATAACTTTTATCTAATACTTTTGTATTTCAGAAAGTAGACGATGGAACGAAAGAGCAAATTGAAAAGTTGAAAGAAGAAATACGGATGATGGTGGTTGTTTCTATGGAAAACCCATTGGAGAAGCTGATATTGGTTGATTCGATCCAACGACTAGGTGTATCTTATCATTTTGAGAATGAGATTGACCAAATCTTAGAACATTTATATGTGTCTTATTCCACTTTATTGAATAAAGATTGTGATGAAGATCTCCATACTATTGCTCTTCTATTTCGACTCCTAAGGCAACAAGGTTATAGGATTTCATGTGGTAAGTTATGCACAACAATTGTTTTTTATTTAGTTTTAAAAAAATTATATGTTTTGTTTAAATTGCAAATTAAGCTTATACATACTTTTTTAATTTATTATTTTCGGTGTAATGTTGCCTGCTTTATTGGAGTGTTTTAAAAGATCAAGTCACATTTTGAAAATTAAATAAAAAAGTATTTTTTTTAATATTGATATGGCTAAGACTACCCATGTTTAATTAAAATATATGAAAATTAAATCAATGGTTAAAAACGTTGTAAGAAAACATGCACAGTTTTAAAAATCTATAAAGAAAAAACTAATACTCCTTTGTTAACCATTTTGGCCTTGTTTGGTAACTACTTGGTTTTTTTATTTTGAAAATTAAGCCTTTAGATACTACTTTTATCTTCAAATTTCTTTCTTTATTATCTACTTTTTACCAATGGTTTACAACCAAGCCAAATTTTGAAATTAAAAAAATAACTTTAAAAAACTTGTTTATATTTTAAGATTTTGGCTAAGAATTCAACAATTCTATTTAAGAAAAAAACGCAACATATTGTAAGAAATGGGAAGAAAATAGTCTTGATTTGAAAAACCAAAAAACAAAATAATAATAATAAATAAATGGTTACCAAACGAGACAGTTGTGTTTGATTTTTTTTTTTGAAGGTTAAACTTATTTCCTTCCCATTTTTTATAATGATTAGTATCTTTCCTAGTACAATGGTTGAATTCTTAATCAAATTTCAAAACACAAAAACATATTTTTAAAAATTATTTTTTATTTTTCAAATTTTTGCTTTGTTTTTTAAACCAATAATAAAAGATACATAACAAATGAAGAAATTTTGAGATGAAAGTAATGTCTATTGTGGCTTTATTTTTAAAAACAAAAAACAAAAAACGAAATGGTTACCAAATGAGACTTAAACGAGTATAAAGAGAGTCTTAAGACAAATTAGAAGTTACGAATAAAGAATTTGGACTTCAAAAATTATAATTTGTTTAAGAACTATTTATTAATTTTTTTAAGTCTAAACTTAAACAGATATATTCTCAAAATTCATGGATTCATGGACAACAGTGGAAAATTTAAAGAATCATTGTGCAATGATGAAAGAGGAATTTTGAGCCTATATGAAGCATCACATATGAGGGGACATGGGGAAGCTGTGCTTGAGGAAGCTCTTGAATTTACTACCACACATCTTAAAACATATATTGAATACTCAAATAATCCTCATTTTGCATCTGAGGTTAGCAATGCCTTGAAATTGCCTATTAGAAAAAGTATTACAAGAATCAAGGCAAGAGAGTATCTGGGAATATACCAACAAGATCCTTCCCATAATGACACTTTGCTTACATTCTCAAAACTAGACTTCAACATATTACAAAATCTTCACCAAAAGGAGCTAATTGAAATCTTCAGGTACTCCTACCATTATAATATGCTTCCATTTTCGTATCAATCAAGATAAGTCTAACTGACTTTATTGTCATTATTTGTAGATATGAACCGTTATAATATGTTTTCATTTATTATTATTATTATTATTATTATTATCATTATCATTATTATCATCATTATCATGATGATGGGTGCAAATGGTATCGAAATTCCAACTATTAGGAAGAAAGGTTTTGGTAACAATCATAGTTTAATGTTCGTTTGGGATTTGTATTTGCATTCCTAAAAAGTGATTGAGGAAAAATCTTAGCCACCTACCCTTTTTGGTAAATCAAATTACTAATTAATATAAGAGAATCGTGTCTAAATTTTAACTATGCTGTCAAAACTTTTAGATTCAAGGTTTTCTAAAACTTTGTTAATTTGTTAACGATTTTAATAAATATGTTATAACAATATCCAGCCACATTAATATATTTTGTCATATCTATTTTCAAATTTTAATTGATTCAATTTTTAATAATAATTATGTTTAACTATTATCAAATAATTTTGATTAAACTAAATTAGTTAAAATTTAAATCATATGAAATTAAAAAAATATATTGTAACAAGTTATAAAATAACTATCCAAATGAAAACAAGTAAAATAATAGGCCTATTTTGATTCATATAACTAAACCACACAAATTTAATTATAATTTACCAAATATTATTTTAATTCTTTTTACAGTTGATTTTTCTATTAAAAAAAAAACACTGTACACTAATTATTTTAAAGGAAAATTTTCAAGGATAGAAAAAATATCAAACTATTTATAAAAATATCTAGAAAAAAAAAAAGACATGGATAGTTATTAGTGTCTATATTTAACCATGTACATGCTTTCTTCTCTAAAAAAAAATGAAAGGAACAAAATATTCATGCAAACGTTAATCAAGAATCCATTTCATTTTAGTTTTCTTTTTTGTTCTTTTCTTTTATTTAGTACAAGTGGGTATGGAAACTTGAACCTAACATTAGACATGAAAATTCTTTAAAAGTACAATACTTATTCAGACGATTTTTCAAAACATTGATTTCGAATTGTCAGGTAATACATTTTTTTTTTATTCCGACAATATGTGGGGTGAAAAAATCAAACATCTATGTCAAGGTCAATATTCGTATTCAAAACTTGATTTGATTTTTTAAAATTAAATATTGATAAAAAAGTAGACAAAAAAAATGGAAGAAATTGAATGTTTATAGGTCTGATTTTCAAAAACGAAAAATTAAAACTCAAATAGCTACTTAACCGCAACCAAGTTCATATATGATTTGACTGAAAGGAATTATTAATCTATTATTAATATCTTTTATTACTTGCATCTAATAATCAATGTTGATCGTATGATGATTACATTGGAGTTAACATGCAAGAAGCGGAAACAATTAGGATCTTAAGTACTCCAATTCCATCAATTTTAGCAATATAGCAATCATGTTCATATGAAAAAAATAGGGTTTCATAAATTATACCATTGTTGAACTCTTCAATTACTGAAATCAAGTTTAAATCTTCACATCAAAACCTTGTAGATCACAATTTTATATTCCATACATATCTCTAGGAACTTAGATTGGGTGGTGGAACCCAAAATGAAGTTGAATCATGAAGGAATTTTGGAGAAATTTTCCAGATTTTGTGTCAATGATCTAGAGTGAACATCTTCTCTTCCAACCTTCAATTGCATCACTTTCTTGGCATATGTCATTTTTTTTTTTTAATTTTCCTTTAACATGCAATTTCATTTCCTAGGAGTTTGACACAAATCCCACTTAATTTTAATGGTAATATGAGTATTTAAAGTGGAAAAATCCCACTTAGGGTATTTTTCCATTTTCAATTGAACTTTTTAATTTTAAATTTAAGATTGAATTTTTATTTTGAAATCAAAATTCAAAAAGATAAAATGTAAAAATAATAATATTAATTCAATAATTAATAATTAATAATTAATAATTAATTCTAACAATTAATTTCAAATGATTAATTAAACAACTTTAATTAATTAAACTAATTTAGTATTAAATTAAATTAAACACCACTTTTCCAACATGAAGCCTTATTCATGTAATTAATATTTAAATCATATATAGTTTCTAATTTTTCAATTTTGTTTAATTTTATAATTAAACGTATAATTATATCATGTATAATTACTAATTTCCTTAATTTGTATTTGAAGGCTTCAATTTTATTCATCGCATGGTTCTAGGGTTTAGTCTGTTTATATGCTAGTAGGGGAACTTAATGGACCTACAAATCATGGGCTCCAACGATCTGAGATTAACCTGCTAAACTCTTTAACCTAATTAACCAACATTCTTTAACTACTAGGTCACTCCACTAAAGCTCAGTAGTTGCACTCACCTCACTTTTGATATATTTGTGTCTATCTTATTTAACCATAATCAGTAAGTCGACCCTTCAAAGGCTCTTCATAATAACGGTCGGGTCAAAAGTTGTTTTACCCCCGAGATTACATCATGCTCTTTAAGTATCGCCGAACCTTAATGAACAATTGGTTTGTGATCAAATCACTAAACCGAGTTCCTCTCGGGCCAATGAGAGGGTGGGACCCTTTGTTCAAGAACCACAGTTATTACTTAAGGGAACAACTTCTCTACTATCCAGTCTTACCTATGAAATGAGAGGCTTATTAAGCCGGTGCTATAGGGCCAACTCTTACCTATGCAAATCTAAGGATAGTTAGCTCAGGATTAAATTCAAGTTAACTAGGTCATTGCTTTGAAATAGCCGTTTTAAATAGTACACAATGTTATAAATTAAGAATCACTTATTTCTTGGTCTGTATTATACAAACTCTTTGTATAGGATGCCCACTCGCATGTCTCTGCATAAATGATTTAAGATTACATCGTTTGTACTAAGTACAAAGTAAGCCACATCTAATAGTGTTTCCAAAATAAGGTACCGAGCCTTATCCATATACTATAAACCATTTTGGCTATCTACTCGAACTTGATCTACTCTTATATCTCCACTTAAAGTCCAGGTACTCATGTAACAACCATGGATCGTAGTTTATTGGATTTGATACTATTTACATATTCTAAAATAATTTTATTGAACAAAAGTTGAATAACATCTTTATTGCAAATAGATTATAGTACTCTTATAAACAGCGAGTTCTAGAATATATAACCGAACAGATTAATGACAATGATTCATTGTCATTCAAAATGAAATATGAAAAAGTAGAAAGGATAAATATATGTTATCAAGATTTTAATTTTTAGAGTCACCCATCCTTGTTCTAAGGAAAACTAAATACAAAGTAAAATGAGATGAAAAAGTTCATACAATTTTACTTAATATCAGAGTTGATATACTTATTTATCAGAGTTAATTCCTTTTTCTTCCCATAAAGAAATTATTTCTACATTTAACGTTGATCTTTGTTGATAACAATGAAAATTTTGAAATAATCTTAATGCAAATAATAAATTAGTATAGGTGGTGGAAAGAATTGAACGTCCCAACGAACTTTCCATTTGTGAGAGATAGAATTGTGGAGAATTACTTTTGGGCATTGAGTGTATATTTCGAACCTCATTTCAATGTGGGAAGGAAAATATTGACTAAAGTGATCGCCATGGTCTCAATTATGGATGATATTTATGACGCTTATGGAACATTTGAAGAACCAAGTCTTCACTTTAGCAATCAACAGGTTACTTTCTTTACCCTCTGACTTTCTTCAAAATTCTTTTTCATTTTTATATGTATAGTCCATATATACTTGAAACAGAATTGAGTATGCTTTAATCAGTTATACAATGTCTTTAATTTTTTAGATGGGACATAAGCATGATTAATCTACTCCCGAAGTATATGAAAGTTTATTATACAACTATGCTCGATCTTTTCGAAGAGGTTGATAACGAGATGGCTAAGGATGGAACATCGTATCGTGCCCACTTTGCAAAAGAAGCGGTAATTAAATATAATCCTTCTCATAATTTCCTATTAATACCATTAATCTTGCTATCTTTCTTTGCATGTATAAGAAGTTTCAACTTTATTTATGTATGAATAGATGAAAAGGCAAGCTGAATACTATTTCAAAGAAGCTGAATGGCTGAACAAAAAGTATAAACCAAAATTTGAAGAATACATGGAAGTGGCTCTAGTTAGCTCAGGTTATGGGCTACTTGCAACTATTTCATTTGCTTGCATGGGTGACATTGCAACTCAAGAGGTATTTGATTCGCTTTCTGAGTGCCCCAAAATTCTTGAAGCCTCAACCACCGTTTGTAGACTAATGAATGATCTTGTCTCCGACCAGGTATGGGTCGCTCTCACTACTTTAAATAAGCCAATAATATCACATGGATTCAAGTATCAATCGATTTCACGAAATACATTTGTCGATATATCTACAGTTCATGATATTTAACAATGACATTGAAATTTAATATAATTATTATAAATATTCATAAAATAATAAAAAAATTAATCTATTAATCCAAATTAATATGACTATAAAATGCTAAAAACAATATATAAGAGTGAAAGGCCAGAGATATAGATGCCGTAAACCTCTCTCCGATAATAAACCCTAAATAGTAATCAAAGAACAGATTCGGTGATGGAAATATGAGATGGACACGCAACACAACAGTGATTAAGAAAGAGATTGATGAGAATATGGAGTTGAAAGCATGGAAAGTAACTTTGCCCCTATTCTCCTATGAGTCTTAATGCATTTGTTCTCAATAACTTCTAAATTATTCTAACATTAGGAGAGAATAGCTTGTATAAATATAAGTTGTCAAATATATTTTCATAGTTTATAAAACAGCAATGCTCATAGAGACTAACATTTTTGGGGAAAAAAACAATTTTCATAGTTTATAAAACAGCAATGCTCATAGAGACTAACATTTTTGGGGAAAAAAACAATCGACAAGAAACTAACGGGAAGAACTAGTTATCTAGATTTATTGAAAGTCGAGAGACAAAAATTAGACAATTGAAAATACAGAAACCAAAATGAAACAAAACTCAGAGTTTAAGAATTAAGCAGTGTGTTAACATGAAAAATATATTTATTATTAATTCAAATGAATTTTACAATTCTTATGATTCAACAATATTGATATATATATTATATATATATATCTCCGTAAAATTGAAATTTTGATAACTCACATTGGCATTGATAACATCAAGCTTTGCTCCATTATTAATTTATATATGTTTACCTTTTTAATTTTTGTAGTTTGAGAAACAAAGAGAACATGTCGTCTCTGCCACTGAATGTTACATGTACAATTATGGTTGCTCAGAAGAAGAAACCTGTGCTGAATTTCGAAAGCGAGTAGAAGATGCATGGAAGAATATAAATGAATGTTGTTTTCATCCTGCCACTGTTCCAATGCCATTTTTATTGTGTGTATTAAATCTCACCAGAGTTATTGCCTTGCTTTATTCTGACGAGGATGGATACACAAATTCTAAGGGTAACACAAAAGTTCTTATCAAGGCTCTTCTTGTTGAACCAGTGCGTCTTTAACTACTTAATGAGGCAACGTTTGTGAAATCCAATATTTATGGGTCAATTGTGTACTTATAACTTGTAATATATAGAATGTGAAGGGTCCATAATGATATTATGTTTTTTTTATCAAATTTATCATCGAAACAACGTTTATGAATATATATGATATTTTACCAAATATAGTGGTATGGGTTTTAGTGATGCTTCTAGTTTATATGAGTTGAATTAACTTTGTGTAATAATTTTTTTTCTTCTCTTCAAATTGTAGTTGAAATCACAGTACTATTGTCTACTTAAATTAATCAATTTACTTCTTGATTCAACAAGTTTATCCAAATCACCACAAAAGTTGTATGTTTTCAAGCCTCCGTCTTTACTTTCCTCAACCTCTTGGAAATTACCATATTTATAATAGGAAAACTCTCTTCCACTGCTTATGTAAAATGGTTGGGATAAAAAATTATTAAAGTATGTTTTGAATATATTTTCAAGTGTGAATGTTCGACTGAAGGAATGAGTCACATGGGGAATTGTAAACCCCAAAGTCAGAGGAACGAGCATTTTTGGGGACTAGCCCGCTTCCCATTACTCGACGAAGGCTATTGTCCGATCCTCTTTCATGAGGAATCGTTTTAGTTGCTTCCCCTTATACCTGATAGAAGTTAAAGAAGTCAAAAGACTACTTGTTTCCCCTTTCTCATTTTTAGCAAAATATTTCTCAATTTGAGCAAGGAACTTATTGACATTTTCACTTTCCGTGATAGAGTCATGAAAAGACTCCGGAATGGAGTGCCTAATGATCATTAGACACATGCGATTTAACCATTCCCACTTCTCTATATTAACCATATTTGGTTGTTTCTCAGTAGAAGTAGGTTTATAGGTCCTTAATGCAAGGTCCAAATCCATATATCCAAGAAGTATCTCTAGGCATTCCTTCCAAATCTTGAAGTTCGATCCATTCAAGTTAGGGATTGAACTCAGATTTTCAGATATTTGAGTAAGACCAACTAAAACAATAAACAACAAAACATATGCTCACAATTAAAATATAACAAAATAATTTCACATATGTGGTGGGTCCCTTTAACAAGATACCTAACACGACATTGATGTATAGCCTTTGAGCAGAAAGACGCAAAAAGGCCAAATGTAAATTGTACTCTCAACGTAGTAATCAAAGTACTAACAATTAACTCTGTCAAAAAATAGTATTTCTTTGGATCGACTATTTTTCGCATGAGCAATCCTTATAATTGCCACATACTCATCACCACATGCATACCCACAATTTGGCCAAATAATTATCTTCTTTTGGCCGATAATTATCCGCATCATGAATATGCACATCTTATATTTTAGAATTAAATTAATCTAGATAACAGAGACTACTTTGGTAACATATTATTTTGACCAATTCAATCTAAAATATAATACACAATAATATAAAAATATTACTGTAAAAGAGAAAGAATACCAAATAGTCTTTACCAATATTCACTTAAAAAAATGCATACACATAATACACAATTAAAGCAACATAAATATGTGAATATGGCCAAATATCACCAATCAAATTTAATTTTAAATTCATCAAAATATCGATCAAAATTTAAAATTAAATTTACCAAATTATTCATTTAAAAATTAGATTTTAAACTTGATTTTGTGAACCAATTAGATTTAAAAATAAATCAAATTTGAACCAATTAAATAGGTTCTCAACTAATTCCCCAATTAATAAGGAATTAACAATAGAAACTGATTGATTGTTGGATAAATATTAGATTTTCAATTACATTTTAATCTTAAGAAAAAAACATGGATTTCAACAAACAAAAAGCCATTTAATTCACCAAATCCATCAAAAATAAAACCCACGAAAACAAAACTTTGACTTAAATAGGTTTCATCTTTATTTCAACCAACTGCCGACAAACCCTTCAACTTAATTCCATCAAATCGACAAATAGCAACACCTTATTGGCTATGTGTTTTTATGAACCTCAATTGCTTCTTTGGTATTGTTGACGTGAAGGGAGGCTTTTGAATTTTATTTTCTTTTAAGAAAAATTTCAAATAATCTTTATAGTCTTTGACCAAAACCAAAATTCAACTACAATATCAATAGAAAATGAACATAAACCAACAATTTAACATGAATTTTATTCTCTGACACCACTTAATAGCATAAATACTTTAAATCTATATTGAATAGATAAACGCTAGAATCATCCATGCCAAATTGTCAAGAATAATAACATACCGGATTCCATTGACAAACTAATGATAATTTCAAGATGATGATAGATGACTATGGTCTTCCTCTGCTCTTAGTGGGATCTATCTCTAGATGAGATTCAAGAAAGACTGACTGCGGATTCAAGAAAGACTGAGTGCTTATTGTTTTTGGTATGTTGGGGACAATAGGCCTAATGTCTCTATACTCGTTCAATTAGGTTCCCATTAAACCCTAATTAACTATGAACAGGTTTCTACCCATTAAGTCCATACTCAATGAATCTAGGGCCTTAATTAATTAGATCACATAATAAGGCCCAATCTAATAAAATAACTCAATTTGATAAATTATTAATCCATATACATAGCCCATACTTTAATTAACATATATTATTTAAATATGTCTAACAGTTTTCTCTCCATAAATTGGATATTTATGATATCCTTTAACCGTACAACCACACAAGTTACCATATGCAGGAAAATCATTAATGGTCCATAATAAAATAGCTTGAAGCATGAAACGTTGTTCTTCATATGCATCGTAACATTTTACACCATCTTTCCAAAGATTTTTCAAATCATCTACTAACAAAGCTAAACAAACTTCTATGTCATTTCCCGATTGTTTAGGACAAAATATTAGTGTAGTCAACATAAACAATTTTCGCTTCATGCACAACCATGGAGGTAGATTGTACGTCACTAAGATCACTAGCCAAAAACTATATCTACTACTAAGATCTCCATGTGGATTTATCCCATCTATCAAAAGAGCAAGACGAAGATTTCTAGGTTCTGATCCAAACTCTTGCCACAAATTGTCTATTTTTTTTCACGATAGGGCATCTTTGGGATGTTTTAATAAAGAATCTGTTTCTTTTTTTTTAGCATGCCACGTCAATAAAACTTGATGTTTCTTTTCTTCGAAATATTCTTTCACATCTTGGAATTGGGGAGAAATACCACGTGACTTTTGCTGGGATATTCTTAGCTTTTTCTTTTAAATTTTTATGAAGCTTCCATCTTGATGTACCACAAATGGGGCATACATTTGTATTATATAGTTCTTTTGTAAACAAGCAACAATCGTTGCTACATGCATGAATCATCTCGTACTTCATTCTAAGAGTATCCAACATCTTTTTTGCTCCATAAGTAGAAGTTGGAATTTCATTAGGACTAAGTAATATGTCATGAATTAATTCCAACAACTCAGTGAAACTATTATCACTCCATCCAAATTTAGCTTTCAAATTAAATAACTTTTCCAATGTAGATATTTTGGTAAAATTTTTACAATTTGGGAACAATGGTTTCTTTGTATCATCTAAATTCTTCAAAATTATCGGATTTTTCATTAAAATAGTTGTATGCAGCCTCAAACATTCCAATTATGTCATCAACATCAACATCATCCTCATCAACTTTGTCTCTTTCACTAATAGACACATTTTCATCGTTTCTCTTAATCGGTAATGATTCACCGTAAAAATCCATGTCTGATAACTTTGATTTATACTATTAAAAAATAAGTGATCTCTTATTGTGTTCACATTTAGAGTCTTTCCATTCACACACTTCAAACATGGACAACTGATAACGGGCAGAAATACACGTTATCATATGCTAAGTTCTTAAACAATACTGGCATGCATTGATAAAACATGTTAAATTGCATCCAAAAAGTATTAGATTCATAATATTGCGGTCACATGTATTCATCGCATTAGAACAGTTGATTTTTGTATTTTTGTGCAGAATATGCGATGACTCAAGGTGATCGTAGAAAATCATTGGTTGAGCGTAGCATCACCGCAAGGCTTTACAGTGATTGTGTTCGCAAAAATTTGCTAAAAAAGGATTGTCGCAACTTGGTCAGCGCAACATGATGGGCGCATCTGGGTGAAAGGCTAATTAATCGCGATGGGACAGAACGCTGATGACAGTCGAATCCGAATTAAGTTGGCAGTCGCTAACGATAACAAGTACATTCAGCTTTTCGATGACAAATATTCGGCACATAAATCAGAATTGAAGCCGTCTCATCTGTGCAATCATGAGAGAGAAGTCGCCGTTCACTCTGGATGTTCTATAAATACCAAGGGCACCTTTCAGAAAACGGGTTCCACTGTTCCACGAGTTCAGGAGTTCACCATCTTATGAGTTTAGCCTAGTCTTAGATTTTCTTTTACTTCAAGGAGGACGCGAGAGAGGAGGTTGTGCTGACAGATCGTTCCGGTAAGCTTGGGAGATCGTCGGAAGCTTCAAGGACAGAGAGAGGGCCGGTGCCTGCGAAAGCATGAACATCTTTGGAACCGAATAAAGATTTACAGTGTAAAAGCCTTGGTCAGCAAGAAATTGCTACCAGGCTCTTTATCTCTAACTTCCATTGTTATTTTATACTCCACTCATTTATCGAAATAGAATCTACTTCTCTTTATCTATTCACTCTATGTTATTTACGCATGAGTAGCTAAATCAGTTGAATGGGTTGAGAAGCATTTAGCTAGCACAACTAGGAAATCTTCATTCTATGCGATTATCTTGTCTTATGTATACTTCATTCGTCCATTAGAGATACTCGGGAGGGTAGTCTAAAGACATAATCTAGACTTGGGAAGGTCAGGTTAGAATGTAGGCTCGGGAGAGTCAGATAAAAATGCATAATCAAGAGATAGGAGCTTAGGAATAAACACTATTTGCTATTAACGCATCGCATGCATCCTAAAGATAGGATGTGATTGTATGTAGTCACCTTGCCTTTATGTATTTTGCATCATCGCATAGAAAAAGAGTAGAGACTTAGGAATAAGCTCTATGAATAATTTTGCACTCAACACATGCGTCCTAGACTTAGGAGCATCGCATTTGCATTGGAAAATGAATTCCTGTGCATGGTTGTAGCATGATCGCATAGTCTGACGCATTCCCAAGTAACGCTAGCTAAAGACCTTTTCAACCCGTTCATTCGCATACTCAGTGCATCTATCACACAACTGACTTTTCTCAAATCTGCCGCATTTATTTATTTTTCATTAACACAATCAACAACAAACCAACAACTATTTATTTATTTGGTCACCGCAATGTTTTCCTAAAAATTACTAATGCAACTTGTTTTCACAAGTCCCTGAGTTCGTCCCTAGACTTATCAGGAAACTTAATGGAGTTCACACCTGGATTTTGCTGAGGAAACTTGAGTGCTAAACACAATTTCACCATCGCATATCATCCATAATTTCACTTCATAAGATCAAGCATGAAGTTTTTGGCGCCGTTGCTGGGGAATTCGGCAAAATAGTATGCTGATGGTAATTTTTCTGATTTCTTTGCAGACTCTCAATCTCTAGTGAATTATGACCCGAAGATTGAGAGAATGTTTAGACGGAGACTGAGAGACCGTCAATAACAACCACAGTCAAGTAAAGAAGAGATGGCGAAGCAGCCTGGAAAGGGAGCACCAAATGATAACAATGTCATGGTGAATCCAATCCTGCTGGCAAACGATCGCAATAGACTCATTAGGGACTATGCATCGCTAAACCTCTATGATTTCTCTCTAGGAATCATGAGGCTTGTCCTTGACGGAAGCCGGTGATGCTGCAGATGATCAAGACTGTAGAACAATTCGGAGGAAGGCATGGCAAGGACTCGCACGTCCACCTCCGAAGCTTTATTGAAATCTGCAATACTTTTGTGTTCCCGAACATCTCTGCCGAAGAACTTCGACTAACTTTGTTCCCATTTTCTCTCTGTGATCAGGCTATGAAATGGACGTATTCTCTCGAACCGAGAGAGATCACTTCATAGGAACAGGTCGTGGAGAAGTTTATGAAGAAATACTTTCCATCTACTGAGAATGCCTGCGAAGGAAACTAATTACAAATTTTGAATTAGACATGGACGAATCGTTCAGTGATGCCTGGTCGAGGTTTAAAAGGTTGGTTAGGGATTGTCCACACAATGGTTTGCTAGACTGCCTTCAGATGAAATTTTTTTATCATGATTTGAATCTTGCTTCGTAGACCGCTGCCAATGTGGTAGCCGCTGGTGGTATGCTTTGATAAAACTTATGACGATGCGAAGAATATCTTGGATCGCATCTCTAAGAACTACGAACATTGAAGAGAGAGCGACCAGATATTGAGAATCAAAGACAATGACGTAAGTAATGGTGTTATTGCTTCACTACAAAACCAGATGACCGCAATGATGAACTTAATACAGGGAATTGCGATCAGCAGCCCAACACCGCAAAATGGGCAAATCAACGGAATCAGTCAAAACACCGCAAGGTGTGCGACTTGCGGTGATAGGCACCCGATGGAAGATTGACCCTAAAATCCACAATTCGTTTACTTTGTAAAAAATAATCCCGTTTCGAATACCTACAACCCCGGGTGGAGAAACCACCCTAATTTTGCTTGGAAGAATTAGCAATAGAATTTCCAACTCGTAGCGCAGAAAGAAGTGCCACCAGGATTCTTTCCACGCAACAATGGTCAAACGAGCAATCAAGAAAGTAACTCACAACCACCGCAATCCTCTTCCTTGGAAAGCCTATTGAAGCAATACATAGAGAAAAAGGAAACTGTGCTTCAAAGTCAGGCTACGTCCATCTGCAATCTAGAATTATAGATGGGCCAGATTGTGAGTGAGCTAAAGAGAAGACCGCAAGGGGCTATGTCGAGTTCAATAGAACTCTCACGCAACCCGGGGGATTAGGTAAAGAGCAATGTCAGGTTGTGACATTGCAAAGTGGGAAGACTGTGGAGGGAGAAAAGAAGGAGCTTAGTCGGATAGCTCCCATTGTGACAGAATCTGAAGTTGCGGTGATGCAAGAAGAAGCAAGAGAAAAAGAAGCAGTAGAACCAGAGGTTGCATCGATCTCAAAGCCAACTGAGATAGGGACCGTGAAAGTGCAGTTACCCCCTTTCCCGAAAAGACTAAGGAAGAAGAAAAACGAAGAGATACAATACCATTGCTTTCTGTCTATGTTAAAATAATTACATATTAATATTCCATTTAGTGAAGCGATTGAGGAAATGCCTGCCTACCCAAAGTTTCTGAAGGATATGGTAACCAAAAAGAGGGGAGCTAGTAAGTTTGCCACGGTGGCATTAACACAGAGTTCAAAATTAATCATTCCCCCAAAGATGAGCGATCTTAGGAGCTTTACGATTCCTTGCTCCATAGGAGGATTGTACATCAGAAAGCCTTGTGTGACCTGGGAGCCAGCATAAATTTGATGTCTTTGTCGATCCTTAGGCAGCTGAATGTGAGGCAACTTGTGTCCACAACGGTGACTCTCCAAATGGCCTAGAGATCTCTGGTGCATCTAGAGGGAAAGGTGAAGGACGTGCTGATAACCATTGAAAAATTTATCCTACCAGCCGACTTCATCATTTTTTACTACAAGGCCGACTAAGATGTGTCCATCATTTTGGGGCGACCATTTTTATCAACAGGTCGTGCTCAGATTGATGTATATAAAGGAAAAATCAATTTGAGCATCAATGGACAGAAGCTCAAGTTCAACATAATTCGTGCCATGAAGTTTCCGGATGAAGAAGACCTGCATGACTCAGTTGATGACCATAATTCGATTGAAGAAGAAAAGTTTGATGAAGAGAATGAAGAAGAGGATGCCAGCACATCCATTGCTGCCTGTAATACGATCATAACAAAAACAAGCAAGGAAGTAGAGATGATCGCAAACCAAGAAGAAGAGCTAACAAAAAAAAGAAGAAAGAAAAACAACGCAATCATCCCTAGTAGAACCACCAACACTGGAATTAAAGACCCTACCGACCCATTTAAAGTATGCATATTTGGGGTAGAATGAGAAGCTGCCAGTTATCATTTCCTCTGAACTCAACGAAGAATAGAAGAATGCGTTGATGAGCATTCTAAGGAAACATGTGCGAGCAATTAGTTGGACGCTTGCCGACATTAGAGGAATTAACCCATCGTACTGTATACATCGCATTCATCTTGAAGAGGACCACAAAGCAACAATGAAACATCAGTGCAGACTTAACCCTGCGATGAAAGAGGTCGTCAAAAAGAAGATCATTAAATGGTTAGATGTGGGCATTATCTATCCTATAGCAGATAGCACGTGGGTCATCCCTGTGTAGTGTGTGCCGAAAAAGGGCGGCATGACGGTAGTCCTGAATGAAAACAATGAATTAATACCGCAAAGGACCATAACTAGATGGCATATTTGCATGGATTACCGTAAGCTGAACGCGGACACAAAGAAAGATCATTTTCCTCTGCCATTCATTGACCAAATGCTAGAACGTTTAGCTGAAAATGACTTTTATTTCGTTCTGGATGGTTATGCCGGGTACAATCAAATTATGATAGCTCCAGAAGACCAAGACAAGACCACATTCACCTGCCCATATGAGACCTTTGCTTTTCGCCGCATGCCGTTTGGCCTCTGCAATGTGCCAAGTACATTCTAAAGGTGCATGATGGCCATCTTTTCAGATTATCTCGAGGACTCCGTTGAAATCTTTATGGACTACTTTTCTGTTTATAGGAACGCCTATGAAGTTTGTCTAACCAACTTGGAGAAGATACTGAAGAGATGCGAAGAGACGAATCAGGTGCTTAACTGGAAAAAATATCATTTCATGGTAAAGGAGGGCATAGTGTTGGGGCACAAGGTTTCTCGGGATGGATTGGATGTGGACAAAGTAAAAATCAAAGCAATTGAAAAACTTCCACCTTCAACAAGCATGAAGGCTATATGAAGCTTCTTAGGGCACGCTAGATTCTACAAACGTTTTGTCAAATATTTTTCCAAAATAGCACGACTATTGAGTGCGTTGTTTGAGGTTGACAGAAAATTTGATTTTGACAACAACTGCGTCAACGGATTTCGAGTTTTGAAGAATGCACCGATATCGCACCCGTAATAATTGCACCTGATTGGACACTGCCTTTTGAAATAATGTGCGATGCAAGTGGGTAAACGATTGGAGCAACTTTAGCACAGAAGAGAAAAATAATCTTGCATCCCATCACATATGCGCGTAAAACATTAAATCCTGCTCAGAAAAATTATACCACCACAGAGAAATAGCTTCTTGCAGTAATTTTTGCGTTAGAAAAATTTCGGGCATATCTGTTGGAACAAAGGTACTCATCCATACTAATCATTCGACAATCAAGTACTTAATGACAAACAAGGATGCAAAGCCGAGATTGATTAGATGGGTTCTCCTCATTAAAAAATTTAACATAGAAATAATTGACTGGAAGGGGACAGAGAACCAAGTTGCGGATCACTTGTCTAGACTGGAAAATCCTGAGGTTGACCGCAATGAGTCTGAGGTGAGTGCGGTGTTTCCAGATGAGCAGCTGTTCCATATTGAAGAATTGCCTTCGTATGCAGAAATAGTCAATTATCTGGTTTGTGAGTAATTTTCTGAAGATTACACATACCACCAACAGAGGAAGCGCAAACATGAATGCAAACATTATTATTGGAATGAGGCGAATCTGTATAAAAGAGGAGCAGGCCAGATTTTACGATTATGCGTACCAAATGCTACTCAACAACGCATATTATCGCAATGTCACGATTCACCATATGGTAGGCACTTTGAAGGACAATGCACCGTGGCTAAAGTTTTACAGAGTGAATTCTTTTGGCTTACATTGTTTAAGGATGCAATTGACTACGTAATGAAGTGTGATCGGTGCCAATGCACCGGTAACATTTCATGGAAACATGCAATACCAATGAACACCATCTTAAAGCTTTAATTGTTCGACGTATGGGGGATTGATTTCATGGGACCATTCCCTCCCTCGAATGGTAAGCATTATATTTTATTAGCCGTCGATTATGTATCCAAGTGGGTAGAGGCAGTGGCGTGCACTATAAGCAATGCGGCGGTAGTCTCTCAATTCCTAAAGAAGAACATTTTCACTAGTTTTGGCACTCCCCGTGCCATCATAAATGATGAGGGGTCACACTTTGTCAATCATACTGTTAAGTAGTTGCTGTGCAAATACAACATTCTCCATAAAGTGGCCACCGCATACCATCCACAGACAAATGGTCAGGCTGAGGTGTCCAATCGAGAAATTAAGATAATACTTGATAAGGTAGTAAGGCCTTCGCGAAAGGATTGGGCAACAAAATTTGACGATGCGTTGTGGGCATACCGAACTGCATTTAAAACACCCATAAGTATGTCATCATATGCATTGGTATTTGGTAAGGTGTGTCATTTACCTCTGGAGCTGAAATATAAGGCACTGTGGGCGGTAAAGAAGTTGAACTTTGATATGAAGAAAGCAGGAGAAGCGTGAAAAATGCAACTGGTCGAGCTAGAAGAATGGAGGATTAACGCATATGAGAACGCAAAGATCTACAAGGAGCGCACCAATCGCTGGCACGAAAAACACATGTGCGATAAGAATCTCCAAGTCGGGCAAAAGGTCTTACTCTTAAACTCACATCTACGGCTCTTCCCGGGAAAATTAAAATCACGCTGGTCCAGACCCTTCATCATTAAAGAAATATTCCAACATGGTGCGGTGGAGTTGATCACTAAAGATGGAAGCCGTACATTTAAGGTTAATGGGCAGCGAGTGAAGGCATATCATGGAGAAGGCTGGCATCGCAAAGTTAACTCCGTGGAACTAAAAGAACTTTGAGTAAATAAGAAAGTAGGTGGTCCCTACATTATCAGACGTCCGCAATCCATTAGGGATGCATGTTTTGGGAAGCATGGAATCTTCAACTTTTCTCTATTATTCTGAATTTTCGTTACACTATCTCTTTTCAGCTTTATCAGTTCTTACTCTAAAAAAAAGGGGGGGGGGAGGGGGAGATTGCGATAACGAATTTTGTTTTGTTTAAAATAATTTGATCCTGTCTCTATTTTTCTTGCAACGATCAAGGCACTGGATTGTGGAGATGTTAGGCGAAGAAGCCACTTATCTTACTATATCACTGCAATCCAAAGAAGAAAGATCGTCGCAAAGATGGATGCGTCAATACACAATACGGGCGACAACATAAATTTGAGGGTGTATTATTTTCGACCTTGCTATTCAAAAAAAAAAGAAAAAAGAAAAAAAAAGTAAAGTTTTTTTTTTTTAGAATAACAACTCCAAGTAAAGTTTTTTTTTTTTTTAGAATAACAACTCCACTATCAACGCAATGGGAAACCCATGTTGATAAGAGTTAAGTTGTGAAAGGCACTTACCTGTAGTTGGATGTCCGCATGACACATGTGGGGGCAAGCCAAAACGAAAGTAAGTCACCAGGATCAACACATAAATAAATGACCTCAACTCCACTGCCAAGTAGATAAGAGTTTAGTCTGAGAAAGAGCGCATTGCTCGTAATTGGATGTCCGCATGACACACGTGGGGGCAAGCCAAAACGAAGGCAAGGCACTTGGATCAATGCAAGGTCAGAGAAAAATAATAATGTCAAGAAATATGCAAGGATAAAATCATTTGACACCCTTGTGGAAAAATTTTCTTTTTGAAATAAATCATGCGATGTTTCGAAAGTTAGTAAAGTTCTTTTGAAGGTTAAGCTTGCAGTCCCTAGGTCTTAGAAATATTTTAAGAAGAGATTTGAAACAAGACTTAAGGAAATTTTGGTATATAGGATTTGAACGATGTATCCTTGAGAAATCTAGGAAAATAACATTGCGGTAGATTGCTAAAAGAAATCTTTAACTTATGCTTGAGGACAAGCATTGTTTAAATTTGGGGGTGTGATAAGGGGCAGAAATGCACGTTATCATAATGCTAAGTTCTTAAATAATGCTGGCTTTCGTTGATAAAATATATTAAATTACGTCCAAAAAGCATCCGATTCATAATATTACAGTTGCATGTGTTCATCACATTAGAACAGTTGATTTTTTTATTTTTTTGCAGAATATGTGATGACGCAAGGCAGAAATTGCGATTCTAGGAAATCATTTGTTGAGCGAAGCATCACCGCGTTGCGATGACCGTGTTCAAAAAAATTTGCTAAAGAAGGTTTGCCGCAACTTGGTCGGCGCAACATGGTGGGCGTATCTGGGTGAAAGGCTAATTAATCGCGATGGGAAAGAAAGCTTATGACAGTCGTATCCGAATTAAGTTGACAGCCACTAATGATAACAAGTACATTCAGCTTTTCAGTGACAAATATTCGGCGCATCAATCAGAATTAAAGCGTCCCATTTGTTCAATCATGAGAAAGAAGCCGCCGTTCACCCTTGATGTTCTATAAATACCAAGGGCATCCTTCAGAAAACGTGTTCCACCATTTAACGAGTTTAGGAGTTCACCATCTTATGAGTTTAACCTAGTTCTTAGATTTTCTTTTAATTCAAGGCGGACGCGAGAGAGGAGGTTGTGTCGACAGATCGTTCCGATAAGCTTGGGAGAGCGCCGGAAGCTTCAAGGATAGAGAGAGGGTTGGTGCTTGTGGAAGCAGGAACATCTTTGGAACCGAATAGAGATTTACAGTGTAAAAGCCTCAGTCAGCAAGGAATTGCTACTAGGCTCTCTACCTGTAACTTCCATTATTATTTTGTATTCCACTCATTTATCGAAATGGAATCTACTTCTCTATATCTGTTCACTCTATGTTATTTACGCATGAGTAGCTAAATCAGTTGAATGGGTTGAGAAGCATTTAGCTAGCACAACTAGGAAATCTTAATTCTATGCGATTATCTTGTGTTATGTATGCTTCATTCGTCCATTAGAGATACTCGGGAGGGTAGTCTAAGAACAGGATCTAGACTTGGGAAGGTCAAGTTAGAATCTAGGTTCGTGAGAGCCAGATTAGAACGCATAATCAAGAGATAGAAGCTTAGGAATAAGCACTATTTGCTATTAACGCATCGCATGTATCCTATAGATAGGATATGATTGTATGCGGTCACTTTGCCTTTATACATTTTGCATAATCGCATAGGAAAAGAGTAGAGACTTAGGAATAAGCTCTATGGACACTTTTGCATTCAACACATGCATCCTAGATTTTGGAGCATCGCATTTGCATTTGAAAATGAATTGTTGTGCATGGTTGTAGCATGATCGCATAGTCTGACGCATTCCCAAGTAACACTAGCTAAAGACCTTTTCAACCTGTTCATTCGCATACTCAGTGCATCTATCATACAACTGATTTTTCTCAAATCCACCGCATTTGTTTATTTTTCATTAACACAATCAACAACAAACCAACATTATTTATTTGGTCACTACAAAGTTTTCCTAAAAATTACCAACGCAATCTGTTTTCACAAGTCCATGAGTTCGACCCTTGACTTATCAAGAAACTAAGTGGAGTTTACACTTAAATTCCGCTGAGGAAACTTGAGTACTCAACACAATTTCACCATTGCATATCATCCATAATTTCACTTCATGAAATCAAGCATCAACAACTCATGACATTCGATATATTTGAATGCTGTAGACCATTTTTAATAAATATCTCAACCTCTAAACCATATTTAACTTATATTCTATTAATTTCATCTATAACTTATCCATGATTGGAAAATATGCAACTTAATCTACAAAAAAGACAAACAATAATATAACAAGGAAAAATTACATAACCGTAAGCATGTAAATTTAACCATAGTCAATAATAAGACCTAAAACATTAACAAATTAGTTTTTATATACACTTTAACCACACCAACCAAGACTATCAACCAAGTACATTTTTTTTTTAAACTAATTTCATTCCAACATTAACAAATTTGAAGAAGCATAATCATTGGAACAAAACATAAAATTAATGAAATAGCACTTGAACCACACCAATCAAATTTAATCAATCAAGTAAGACCAAATTAGTTTATATATAATTGAAATATTTACACTTAAACCACACCAAGTAAGACTATCAACCAAGTACATATTTTTGAACTAATTTCATTCCAACATTATAAAATTTCAAGAGGCTTAATCATTGGAACAATACATAAAATTAATGAAATAACACTTGAACCACACTAATCAAGCTTAATCAAACAAGTAAGACCAAGTTAGTTTATATATAATTGAAAGAAAAAAATTTTGATATACACTTGACCCACACCAAGCAAGACTATCAACCAAATACATATTTTTGAACTAATTTTATTCCATCATTAACAAATTTTAATAAGCTTAATCATTGGAACAAAACATAAAATTAATGAAATAATACTTGAACCACACCAATCAAACTTAATCAACCAAGTAAGACCAAATTAGTTTATATATAGCTGAAAGATAAATTACACAAAGCAAGACTACCAACCAAGTATATATTCTTCAACTAATTTAATTCCAACATTTCAAAATTTCAATAAGCTAAATCATTAAAATAAAAATAAAATGAATAAAATAACTTTAAAATACTGAATTGAAAATTTATATGAAAATTCATATGAAAATAAAATTTTACCTTTCCAAGCAAACAACTTAAACAACCCACAAAGTTGAAGGGATCTAAACTAGAGCTCAAAGATTGGAATGCTAGTGAGCACCGGACTTTGCAAATAGAGTTGATACGACAGATGTGACCAAATTACAACACCGACAACCGAATCGAAAGATCCACGAGTAGATTGGAAAAATAGACGATTGGATCGAAAAAAACCCACAACAAAATCTACAGATCCACGCTAGTGACCCACCTCTATGACCTGAACCAGCTAGACGAATGGTGAGCTGATCCACCAGAAGAACAACCATAACGAACAGCCATTGGAAGAGCAACCACTAGGAGAACAAGCGGAAGAACAATGCCCACGCGACGACGAAAACCAACTGGAGAACACTTGAGAAACACCCACGCGAAGAACACCCACGCGTCGAGGAAAACCAACCAAAGAACAACCAGAAAAACAACCACGATGAACAACCAATGGAAGCACAACCAGAAGAACAACGCCCACGCGACGACAGAAACAACAGGAGAACACCCATGACATTGACCCACCACTGGAAGAAGCCCACGACGACGGAGATCCAAGCGACGCCGATGATGATGACAATCGAATGTGATTCACACGAGCAAGCTAAGGAGAAGAGAGGATTTGGTAAGAGAGATGTAAAAGGAGAGAGAAGATTTGATATTAAATGAAGAAGATATTTTCTAATAAAGTTTAAAAAAAGTGAGGCCTTTAATGCCGGTTTTAAACCGACATTGTAGACATTTTGAATGTCAGTTTAAAACAACATTAAAGATCCATAAACATTATACATTTTTAAACTGACATTATACATCTGATTTCACATTTTTCAACCGACATTAATGCCCAAAATTCTTGTAGTGCCATTACTCGACGAAGGCTATTGTCCAATCCTCTTTCATGTGGGATCGTTTTAGTTAGATTGTACCCAAGCCCACCTCCATTTTCTTATGTCTTGCTTTATGAGGCATGAGGCTGAAACTTTCTTTCTTCAATAAGCATTTGTTCATCAATCTTCAATGAATTTTTTTTCCCAACTTTTTCCATTTAAATTTTTTTGATCAAATTGCAACAAAAAAATTGAAATCAAATTTTTACTCTACTCCATTTTTATTCCATTAAATTTGTTCGTTATCGACAATAACAACAACGAAAACCTCATGACGTAAAGAATATTTATAAAACAAGTTTTTACCATTTGATCAATTCTTCCATATAAGTTATTGTCAAACTCATACATTTGAGATTGATAAATTGTTTCATTGGCAACGGATAGACTCCACAATCGAGATCTTCACGAACGAAGATCTTCACGAATAGAGGTGTTGAAAACCAATGATTTGCAACCGAGATCTGCACGAACGAGGTCTCCACAAATGAGATTTGCACGTACTGAATCTCCACAAACAAAATCTAATGAACAGAGTTGCCGACAATCAATAGATCTGCATGACGACGACGACGTCGGATTAACAACAGGCTAAGAGGGGAGACGACGACGACGACAGATTGACAGCGAGAAGTGAGGGACGATGGCAGTGGTGAGTGAGTTTTTGGAGAGAGAAAATTTTGTGAGAAAGGAGAGAGATGGGGTGAGGAAATTTTGTGAGAAACGAGAGAGAAGAAGGGTAGAGAAATGAAAGGAGAAATTTTACTAAAAGGGAAAGAATTAAATGGGTTGGTATAAGATTGGTTTTAAACCGACATTGTAGCCATCATTAAAAATATCACTAATATCAGTTTAAAACTAACATTAAAGATCCGCTATTTTTTAGAAACCGACATTATACATCCATTTTTTAATTTTTTGCAACTGACATCAAAACTCAGATTTCTTATAGTAGAGAAAAAAAAGTTAGAATCAAGTTTCTTTATATTTTGTGTTAGGGTCTTGATTCAAGAGTACTCTAACTTAGGAAGAAAGATTCATTTGCTTGTTACTTGCGATTATTTTCGAGGTAAATTGCATTACTACTAGAATGTGTATTCATGTTAGGCACCGAGTTAAGAGAATAATCCTA
>NW_028326977.1:0-29116 GCF_027475165.1 Benincasa hispida
GACAGTCGATCCCGAGCTGAATGTCAACCGCATGCGGTAATAAAAACAACACCGCATGCGAGCAACCGATCGAAAGATGCAGCTGAGCAACGCAAATGCGGAGGATTGTGACATGTGTACAACTAACCGTTGTGCAGATTTGACGGTCTGATTGCATAACAGAAGGAATATTTATTCCTCCATCTTCAGAATTTCCATAACAAGAAGTGGGGTCCATAAGCCATGAGTCAAAGCTTTTCATCAATAAATACTCCCATAGAATTCAGAGAAAATATACTTGATACGAGGGCTAATTGATGCTAGATTATTGAGAGAGAGGCTGAGCTGAGTAGTGATCGGAAGAAATCCGGGAAGAGAAGAGACAAGGCTGAGAGGTGAGTCACAGTGCGATTCTGCCAGATCCCCGCTGCGAAGCTCTATGCTTAGATCCCTGCTACTGGTTGAGCAAGCTTAAGAGGGAAGCTCATCCTTCCGCACGATCCATCCATGCCGGCAAGCAAATCTCCATCCAGATTGGCGCCAAGACATTGATGTTTATTTGTATTTGTTTCTAACTCTATTTCATCAATTGTATTTCACTCTCTTAATCACAAATCATGTATCAGATGTTAAATAGTGTTATTGAATGTCTCGATCACTTTCATTTCCACTTTTCTGTCTATTTTCGTTCCTCCATTAATCGTTTTCTCCATGAAGTTTTCTTAATAACTTGGTAATTAATATGGATTAAACGAGTAACTTAATCTGTGCTAAAGAGATAAATACGTTTAGCTAAGGCATGCTAGACGACATCTTCACCTGTGAGAGCAGAAGTGAAGATGTCATTCTAATCTATCGAGAGAAGGTTAGAAGAATGTGTTAACTAAAACAAGTAGTATGTCCAGAGATGGAAGAAACCTTGCGTTCATTACGTTCGTCCTTGTTTCACGACAAAGATGTGGGAATGCGGCCGATCACCGAGAGGTGTACGCGAAGGGAAAAGTGAAACTGTACTTATATCTTTAACACAATTAAGGAACTTGCGATGTTTGTATTAATTATCTTCTCTGTTTCTGCTTCAGACATAAGACTTGTCACTGCATTACACGATCTTTGTATAATCTTCACAACCAGCCTTGACCTCAGTATCTTGTATCATGAAACCTATATCTTGTATCATCTTAGCTTAGATTTATTTTATCGCAATTTTGCAATTTATGTTATTATCGCATTTTTACCGTTTTACTTTACTTTATCGCATGTTTAATTACTTGTACACAAAACTCTTTTATAAATTGAAAAACCGTGGTCGCATATATCATAAACACAACGCAATAACCTCAAACAGTCCTTGTGTTCGACCTCGGATCACACCGAGAAACTTGCGGTGAAATTATACTCGATTTCAACGCAAGGAAACTTGTGACAACGCACAGCATAGTACAAGAACATTCATTAATAACGGATATCTAGAAGTAGTATCACATATCATCGCATAAAATCTATGTCATCGAGTTTATGGCATGGACTTGCATCATACTAAAAATTCGTGTTACAAGTTTATGGCGTCGTTGCCGGGGACTGGTTAACGGTTTATTGTTTGAATGTGTTTGTGGTGTTTTGCAGGATAGATCTCGTTGTACTGGCTGTTCAACGCGGAGAGCAGCTTGACAGTTTATGAGTACTGGTGCTGAACCAGAATTCGAAGCTGACCTTGAGATCAAGTGTACCTTTCGCGCACGGGCACGTCAGAATCAGATAAGGCGAAAGAAAGCAGCGAGTATGGCAGATAATAACGACAATGCGGTTCCCGTAGTAAATCAAGAGGCTGTTAGGCCAGCGCAGGATCCTGTTTTCTCGGCTGCTGATCGCAACATCCCCATAAGGAATTATGCGGCACCCAACCTGTATGATTTTTTTCCCGGGATTTCGAGGACTATTGTTGAGGAGAATGCAAGGTTCGAAATAAAGTCGGTCATGCTACAAATGATCCAAAATGCAGGGTAATTTGGGGGTCTGAAAGGTGAAGACCCGCATTGCCCACTTGACCAGCATTGTCGAAATGTGTGGCAACTTCTCACTACCTGGTGTTACCTCGGAGAGTATTAGACTGTATTTGTTCCCTTACACCTTGAGAGACGAAGCCAAGAGGTGGGCTCACTCACTGGAGCCAAATGAGATCACATCATGGGATCAACTGGTAGAACGATTCATGAAGAAGTTCTTCCCACCGGCCGTCAACGCAAGGTGACGAAAGAACGTGTTGAACTTCGAGCAAATGGAGAATGAGACCCTAAACACCGTCTGGGTGTGATTTAGAAGATTGGTGAAAAACTGCCCGCATATAGGGATACTCGATTGTGTTTTGATGGAGACCTTTTATAATGGCCTGAATAGATCGATGCAGGCTGTTGCTGGCGCCTCCGCGGCAGGAGGTTTTATGGACAAAACGTATATTGAGGCTAAAGTCATCCTTGACCGCATATCGCGAAACATGGATGAATGGATTGATGATGGCTATGAAGGCCAAGGCACTGAACGAAGAAATAATGAAACTGCCATTGTCCCTGCGGAGACAATGACCACGTTGGCCGCTCAGATGGCCGTGGTGACCTCTATCCTTCAATCGATGGCAATCAATCAAGGAGCCATCCCTCAACAATCAACCCAACCGGCTGTGCCGACTCAAGTGGCCGCAATAAGTTGCGTTAATTGTGGAGGGGCTCATGTTGCAGAAATGTGCCCATCGAATCTCCAGCAAGTATGCGCCATCCAAAAAAACCCCTTCAGCAACACCTACAATCCTGGCTGGAGAAGCCATCCTATCTTCGGTTGGGGAGGCAATCCTAACCAAGGGGGGGCAATCAACCATCAGAGTGGCAGTCGAGGAAATCCTTCCTTTCACCATAACTCGAACTAGGGGCAACCAAGGCAATCGCATATTCAGCAACCCTCATCTTTAAACCCCTCTGGAAGCTCATTAGAGGCCCTGCTTAAACAATATATGGACAAAAATGATGCAGTAATGCAAGGTAGGCGTCTTCAATTCGAAACTTGGAGATTCAAGTAGGCCAGCTGACATCTGAGCTGAGAAATAGAGCACTAGAAACGTTGCCAGCAACTCTGAAGCCCTGGGATCCAATGGAAAGGAGCAATGTCCCTAGGACATTGGGCATGCAAGTCGGACCGCCTTCAGGGATGTGGATTGTGCTCACTCAAAGAAACGCATCTTCTAGTCCATATCTCACATCTATGTTTAATGCTTTCTTTAAATTCCTTTCTTATTGAATTCCTAAATTTTGTCTTTACTTCTTCATTTAATTCGTTTCTTGACTTTATGAATTTAATTTTTCATTTATTTCCTTTGCATTTATTTTTGTACCATCTTTAATTCTTTTAACTTTTTTGTAATTAATGCGTTAGTCCTTAATTGGTAAATGATTGTGAAATAAAAAAAAATTTATTGCCGCAAGTCATAGCAACTTGCGTTGATGAAAAATAAATAAAATGAAACAATCAACATCTAGCATGCAAGGTGATAATGGATGCATCTTGAACCAAGCAAGATGCGTTTTGCATTCATCCAACTCAAATGCGTCGAAACCGAGGGGTGTGTTGTGCGCGTATGTGTCCTTTGCCCATCTTTAGCAAAATGAACTATGTTGAGGTAGTGTTACGCTAGTAGCAATGTCGTGTGCCCGATCCTCCAGAAGTGTGTTTAGTTAAGTGGTATGTTGCGGGGATGCATGTGTTGTTGCCCCTCCTCTGCGAAGATGCAGTTGCGTTGATGAATAAATTGCGTTAATCTTTACATTGCGTCCATTCGAATAAAACATTAAAGAAAATTCTTTTTGTCATTTGAGGAGTCCAATCGTTTCGTATCCCAAAGAAATGATGATTCTATAGGCAAAAGGACGTTTTTTTGAAATTTCATAAATGAGGGAAGTTCGAGCGATGGGCCTTTTGAGTGTCTCGAGACCTGTCACCACAAAAATTGCGTTGGGCCTACTATGGCCCAACCTATAAATAGAAACCCTTCCCCGCCTGTGAACTCTTTACCTCATTTTACAAACTGAAAACCCTAGCGCCCAGAATATGAAGCTTTCTTCTTCCCAAAACCCTAGAAATTTTTCCAGTCCTCCCAAGCTTATCATCCATGGCTAACCAAGCTTCCCAATACTCTGCTTCACCATCAACCCCTTCCTCCGACCAAATCGCCATACGAGAGGCAGCATTCCTCGCTGTCAGTCGCAGACTTGCTGCCCAACCCCATATCGTCCTGAGAATCGCCGGTAGAACCTGAAGAAACCTCTTAGCCGTCAGACCTCTTCAGTTCAAGAGGAGGCAAAGCACTGAGAGCACACTAGTTCCAACTCCTGCTGTCTCAACTGAGAGTGAGAAGAAGAGACGTGATGATACAGAGGTGTTTGGTAACATTCTGAGCAATCTGGAGCAAGGAGGGGGATTACCCGAGGCAGAGGTTGTAAACCAACCACTATCTATGGAGGAGGTGGCGGTGATGGTGAATGAAGAGGTGGTGGTGCCAGAGGCAGTGGTGAACGAAAAAGAGATAGAACGAGGCACTCTGGTCTTATAGACTCCTGAGGTAACTGCCAACGCAGAAACCTATGATAGAACCTCCAAAATTGTGGTGGAGGAGATTGCGGTGGCTGAAGTTGCGATGGATGAGGTTGCAGTGGAGACGCAACCAGAAGTAGTTGAAGAGAAAAAGAAGAAGAAGAAAAACAAAGGGAGAAAGGCTGGAGAGGCGGAGTCTTCTCATCATCGCAAGGAGAAAAAGAATAAAGAAAAGAAGGATGATGATGAAGATGGGGAAGAAAAGAAGGAAAGGAAGAAGAAAGAGAAGGAAGAAAGAAGAATGCGCGGACATGAAGAAAGGCGTCTAAGAAAAGAGGAAGAAAAGAAGTAGAGGGTTGCGAGCCCGGCAAAGGATGGAGAATCAACCTCTGTAAGGGAGGATAGAGGGGAAACAGCGCAATTGATGGAGCCGAAGGAACCTGAAATAACACAAATGGTTGCGACGGAGGAAGGCGAAGAAAGGAGAAGATACCCCTCTGATGCGGCGTCGTAGGGAGAATGCGCCGCAAGGGTCTACTGTTGACCCTCAAAGATTAATCATCGCATTAGAAGAACAGGAAAGAAGGAGAAAAGAAGAGGAGGAGAAACAGGAGAAAATGGAGCACGCAAAGCTCATCATGGCAGAAGGAAATCGCAGAAGAAGACTGCAAGATGAGGAAATGCGCAGTAATAATGAGCTCACAAGGCTCGAAGGGATAAGAAGGCGCGAGGAGGAAACACGTCTGTTGCTGGCCTCCAGCAGTTTGTAGAAGAGTTCGAGAGAAGAAAGAGAAGAAGAAGAGGAAGAGAAAAAGAAGAGGAAGAGGAGATTGGAAGAAGAGAAGGAGAAGAAGTGCGAAGCTAATAAAAGGCGCTTACAGAAGAAGAAGGGTAAAGAACTCGCAGAACGCGAGAAGGAGAAACAACGTAGAGAGCGGGAGAAGAGAAAAGGCAAGCAGCCCGCCTTGCGTTGGCAAAAGAAAAGGGCAAAGCAATTGCAGAAAGTAGCGAGCCTGCGTTGGCAAGGAAGCGTCCATCGAAGAGAAAAGAGAATGATGACATGCTGATAGAGATGGGCTTCTATCCTGCGTCAACGCCACTACCTGACCTCATCACAAGTGTGATTGTGGAACATGGCTGGGACACATTTTGCCAATGCCCAGTCATTATTGTGCCGTAGATAGTGAGAGACTTCTACAGAGGGCGTCTACATGGAACCAGGGATGCGGTGACCTTCAAAGGAGAAACGGTGTCCTTCAGCGCAAGGGACATCAATGAGATATACCAAATGAAGGATAACCCAGATGCACAGCGGAACAAAATTATTGATGATCCCACTGAGCAGCAGATGGAGGACGTGCTGCAAGTATTAACGCAATTGGGCACGAAGTGGTCGGTTTCACTCAAGGGCATCCGTACCCTGCATCTAAGTCTTTACTTCCGGAGGGAAGGCTTTGGGTCTACTTGGTCAAGAAGTGGTGATCCCAACCACACATGACAAGACTGTATCAAGGGATCGAGTCATGGCCACATATTGCATTGCGTGCGACATACATTGATGTAGGGCGGTTGATCGCAAGACAGCTCAGAGCACTGGTGGGGCATATTCGAGGACAGTACTTCTTTTCGTGGACTATTTCAAGTCTGTGCCTGTCAATGGGCGTAGGCATTGATGAAGAGCCTATGCCTGAAGTCCACGACCTCATCAACATAAAGATCTTGAGGTTGCTCCTCAAAGACTCCCCACATTGCCCTGAGCTACCCTTAAAGAGGCCCGTAATCGACCTCAATGCGCCGCAGGGACCAAAGCCTAAGAGACCACGCAGAGAAGACAAGGGAAAAGAAAAGGTCCAAGAGTCAACAACGCATGATCCAGAACCTTTGGACCCTTTCCCTTTCTCACAACATACCTTCATGGTCCATTGGTGCCTTCGCATCTCAGGCAACACTTGTTTTTTGAAGAGACTTCTTTTGCATCACCGCGAAACCCTCCTCCAAACCCTCCAACTCCTCAGCAATAATCCTGACAGTATATATATATATATATTTATATTCATGTGGCCATTCTGCAATATTACTTTTATTCAATTCATTATTTGATTAAATTCTTTGAGTCTTTGTACAGGCAACAATTTTGTATTGCGGTAATTTTGCATTATTTGTATACTTTGTTAATATTCAATACAAATGAGTACATATTCGCTCCTTTTTTCCTGTGCCTTTTTCTTTATCATCCTTTAACAATATTTGCGATGTTCTTAATCCTTTACTTTTGCGTTATTCATTGTGGTGCTATGATGTATAATATGTTTATACTTAGAAACATTTCCCATACTTTGTAAATTCTGACTAACACTTAGTTAATTCTAAGTTTAGCAGTACTTTACCTTTTATCTTTCAAAGTTCTGCTCAAACCTTCTTTTTGAAATTTTTATTCTAATTGTTTATCTAGTCCATCAAAACAATGCAATGAGGACCTTGCTCATCTTTAAACTTAGGGGTGGGGATCTCTAAGCAAATAAGATCAAGAATATGCAATCTTCAAGAAAATGCGTTCATTTTCATTTCCAAAAAAAAAAATTGTTTATACAAAACTCAAATGTCAGCGCAAGGGAAAACCTAAAAAAATGCCCAACCTGATAAGAGTTTAGTTGTGAAATGAGTCTGCTCGTAGTTGGATGTTCGTATGACACTCGTAGGAGCAAGCCAGAACGAAGGTGGGTTTCTAAGAACAACGCAGTATGAAAAGAGAAAATTGCAAAAAAAAAAAAAAAAAAAAAAAAAAAAGCAAGAGACAACTCCTCTGAATATCATGAGTTAAAGTTGAAATTGGCACACAACCGTAGTTTGATGTTCACATGACATCCGTGGGAACAAACCAAAACGAAGGGTGTAACCATGACTAACAGTCTCTAATAAATGACACAAAGTTTGACCACTGCATATAGACATATCAAGTCGTTTTGACAAAGAAGAGATAAACATTCTTTTTAAAAAGAAAAAAAAAAACTAGAAAAGCATCATTGAGAAGAAATTTGTTATTTAGAAGAATAAAGTAGGGATTTGTTAAGAATTAGCAAGGATAGAAAAAAATTGTGTTGTTAAGAAATATGCCTAAGTGTAACATTCGGAGCAACCAATCGACACAAAAATATAGGATAAGAATTGAGCATTATTGCTTTAGTAGAAGATATGCTTGAGGACAAGCATATATCTAAATTTGGGGGTGTGATAACTTGTAGAAATGCAGATATTATGGCCAAAAGAGAAGGAATATGCGTCGATTGTATGAAAATTAGCTCAGAAATACAATAAATATAAATTATAAAAATTACACCTGTTAACATCATTAAGATGGTAGAAGAGGATATTTCTACTCTGTTTTGCAGGAAACTAAGTCACCGCTTGCGATCAAGGCTCAACGAGAAACTGAACAACGCATCTCTGTTATATTGTGCCCGTCAATCAATAATGCAGAGACGATTAACGCAATGACGGCGCAATGCAACAATCAATCCCGAGCTGAATTTCAACCGCAAGCAGTAATAAAAACAACACCGCATGCGAGCAACCGATCGAAAGATGCAGCTGAGCAACACAAATGCGGAGGATTGTGACACGTGTACAAATAATCGTTGTGCAGATTTGACGGTCTGATTGCATAACAGAAGGAATATTTATTCCTCCATCTTCGGAAATTCCATAACAAGAAGTAGGCTCCAAGTGCCAAGAGTCTAAGCTTTTCACCTATAAATACCCTCATAGAATTCAGAGAAGATATACTGGATACGAGGGCTAATTGATTCTAGATCACTGAGAGAGAGAGCCTGAGCTGAGAACTGATTGGAAGAAATCCGGGAAGATAAGAGACAAGGCCGAGAGGTGAGTCTCAGTGCGATTCTGCCAGATCCCCACCGTGAAGCTCTGTGCTTAGATCCCTGCTACTAGTTGAGCAAGCCTGAGACGGAAGCTCGTCCTTTCGCACGATCCATCCACGCTGGCAAGCAAATCTCCATCCAAATCGGCACTAAGACGTTGGCGTTTATTTGTATTTGTTTCTTTCATCAATTGTATTTCATTCTCTTAATCTCTTTATTCACAAATCATGTATCAGACGTTAAATAGTGTTACTGAATGTCTCAATCACTTTCATTTCCACTTTTCTGTCTATTTTCGCTCCTCCATTAATCGATTTCTCCATGAAGTTTTCTTAATACCTTGGTAATTAATATGGATTAAACGAGTAACTTAATTTGTGCTAAAGAGATAAATGCGTTTAGCTAAGGCATGCTAGACGGCATCTTCACCTGTGAGAGCAGAAGTGAAGATGTCATTCTGATCTGTCGAGAGAAGGTTAGAAGAATGCGTTAACTAAAGCAAGTAGTACTTCCAGAGATGGAAGCAACCTTGCGTTCATTACGTTCGTCCCTGTTTCACCACAGAGATGTGGGAATGCGACCGATCACCAAGACGTATACGCCAAGGGAAATACGGAACCGTAATTATATCTTGAACGCAATTAAGGAACTTGTGATGTTTGTATTAATTATCTTCTCTGTTTCTGCTTCACACATAAGACTTGTCACCGCATTATACGATCTTTGTATAATCTTCACAGCCAGCCTTGACCTCAGTATCTTGTATCATGAAACCTGTATTTTGTATCATCTTAGCTTAGATTTACTTTATCGCAATTTACTTTAACGCAATTTATGTTATTATCGCATTTTTACCGTTTTACTTTACTTTATTGCATGTTTAATTACTTGTACACAAACTCTTTTATAAATTCAAAAACCCCTGGTCACATATATCACAAACATAACGCAATAACCTCAAACAGTCCCGGTGTTCGACCTCGGATCACACCGAGAAACTTGCGGTGAAATCATACTTGGTTTCAATGCAAGGAAACTTGTGACAACGCACAGCATACTACAAAAACATTCATTAATAACGCATATCTAGAAGTAATATCACATATCATCGCATAAAATCTATGTCATCAAGTTTATGGCATGGACTTGCATCATGCTAAAAAAAATACGTGTTATAAGTTTATAGACACTACCAAGAGATCTTCTTTGCTATCCTCTTTAGACAAAGAGTTTTAGGCTTGATGAGCTTGATGGGCTAAAATAATCAATGTTGTCTTGAAACAAATATTATTGGGCTTTGTTGAAAGCCTGGCCCGAAATAAAAACCAAAACCAATGATGGAATTTGATCTTGAACAAAATCGTGTGCTAAAAGCACAATCCACGTGAAGATAGATCTTCACCCTACACTTTGATGGACAAGATTCACTTCAAGCACTCAGGTAGATGCAGACATTTCAATGACTGGCGAGAGAGAAAAACAAGAGAGAAGAGAGGGAAAACCAGAGGGAGATGCTGCAGGATTTCGTCTAGATGATGAAGGTGAGATTCGTCTAGACGATGAAGGTACTATCGAGATTCGTCTAGACGATAAAGGTACTGTCGAGAATCATCTACACAATGAGGGTAATGCCAAGTATTTTGTCTAAATGATGAGGGTGCTGAGGTAAACGATAAGAAGATTAAGAATATAAAGGAAGAAGAAGAACACCAAGAATTTTAAGTATTTCGGCCAGAAAGAGGCTACATCCACGGAGAAGCTGATGATTTCTTGATTGGGGAGCTACAACAAGAAATTACAAGATGAGTAGTTTTACTATCTTTATCTCTCAATTTTAATTTTTTTTACTCTTACTTGTACAAGAGATTTACAAATGTATATAAAGACAACTTGTATAACTAATTTTTAATAACCTTGAAGTTGTTTTTCATAACTTGTAATAACAATCTCCACCTTGAAAGAAAACTTCAAGTGTTTCTTCAGCTTCTCTGTATTGAATCTCTTCTTCTTTTAACCTTTGTCTCTCAACTCAAACCCTATAATATTGAGGCATTTCTGAAGTTTGAGCTGAGTGACAGTCTTTATCAACATGTCGGAGGCATTCTCTGAGGTATGAACTTTCAACACTTCTATTTGCTTTCCTTCAATCTGTTCTTGAATGAAATGATATTTAACATCTATATGCTTTGTTCTGCTGTGATTCTATGGATGCTTTCATAAATGTATGGTACTCTAATTGTCACAAAATATTTTTACTGTACTCTGTTTGATCCCAAAATCACTTAAGAGACCCTTTAGCCATAAACCGTCTTTTACTGGTTCTGAAAGAGCAATAAACTTTGCCTCAATAGTAGAAAGGGCTACTACTGATTGCAATGTAGCCTTCCAGCTTAGAACACACCTTCCATAAAGGAAGATATAGCCTGATAAAGTTCTTTTGTCTAGGTCTCCAGCATAGTCAAAGTTAACATACCCAATTAGTTCTAATTCTTTGTCTGAAAGTTGTTGATACATTAGTTTAGCACTTGTAGTTCCTTTAAGGTACCTCATTATCCACTTAGTTGCCTCCCATTACCTCTTACCCGGATTAGCCATATATCTACTTGCCAGACTAGTAGCATAAGCAATATCCGGCCTTTTAGACACCACTAGATACATTAGGCTTCCCACAACTTGGGAATAGGGAATAGTTGACATTGCCTTCTGATGTTCAATGTCAGATTCTTTAGGTGAATTCTCTACTGAGAGTTTGAAATGATTAGCAATAGAAGTACAAACTCATTTAGCCTATGTCATATGATATTTCTTAAGCCATTTCTGACAATATTGTGACTGATCAATGCTGAGAATGTTTGATTTTCTGTTTCTAATTATATCAATGTCTAGTATTCTCTTTGCATTGCTCATGTCTTTCATTTCAAATTCTGACTTGAGTAGATCTTTGATTTTGTTTAATTCTTGCATAGTTGTTCCTCATAATAGCATGTCATCCACATAGAGTAATAAATAGATAGGATGAGTGTAGGTATCAGTGTTTATGTAAACACAACTATCATAGGAACTCTTATTAAAGCCATTCTTTTGCATAAAGTCACAGAATCTTCTGTTCCAACACCTAGGAGATTGTTTAAGGCCATAGATAAACCTTTTAATAGGCAAACATAGTCTTCTTTCCCTCTGACCCCATACCCTTAAGTTGGCTCATGTAGATAACTTCTTCTAGGAAGCCATGTAGAAAAGTTGTTTTAACATCAAGTTGCTCCAGCTCTAGATCATTCTGAACCACAATAGACAATAAGAGTCTGATAGAAGTTTGCTTGACCACTAGAGAAAATATCTCATTGAAATCAACACCTGGTCTTTGAGTAAATCCCTTAGCTACCAACCTAGCTTTATATATAGGTCCTTGATCATTAGGGAATCCCTCTTTCAATTTGTACAACCATTTGGATCCAATTGGTTTACAACCTTTGGTCAAAAGTGTCAACTCCCAAGTGTTATTTCTAACTAGTGAATCAACTTCTTCATTCATTGCTTCTATCCACAACTTAGCTTTAGGACAACTCACTACTTCTTCAAAAGTTGAAGGTTCTGCTTCATTATATAAATCTAAATCATTTAGAGCTAAGTAGTCATCATATCTAGAAGGTGGCACAATAATTCTTCTTTGCCTATCTCTAGCTAGGCTGTACCCCCTCAAATCTAGTTCTTCTTACTCTAGATCATAAATAGCATCTTCTACTTCTTTTTCAAGATGATGTAGTTGATCAAAAGGTGATTCTGAGCTTGAAGGATCAGAGCTAGGGTTGAAAACTTGCTCCACCTCAATTTTATCATTCTTCATTTGAGGTGTTGTAACATTAGATGTAGATCCTTGCATAAACATTTCATCCTCTCTAAAAACAACATCTCTACTTTTAATACATCTCTTCTCTATAGGGTTCCACATTCTAAATCCCTTTACTCCTTCTGTGAAACCCAAAAACATACATTTCACAGCTCGGGCAGCTAACTTTCCCTTATTCTGATGGATAAATCCAGTGCAACCAAACACCCTTAGATTATTTAGGCTAGGAGGTTGTTTCGTCCACCTTTCTTTAGGAGTTAGAAGATTAAGAGATACATGAGGGCATCTATTTAGGATATAGACAGTATATGAAACTACTTCAACCCAAAATTTCTCAGGGAGTATTGCATCTGACAGTAGGCTTCTTACTCTTTCCATAATAGTTCTATTCAATCTCTCTGCCACCCCATTTTGCTGAGGTGTATACCTAACAGTCTTATGTCTAGTAATACCATGTTGTCTACAAAAAATATTGAAATCTTCTGCACATAACTCAAGCCCATTGTCAGTTCTTAGACACTTAATTTGACTGTTAGATAATTTTTTAACCATAATCTTCCATTCTTTGAACTTATCAAACACTAAGTCCTTAGATTTAAGGAAATATATCCAATATTTTCCAGAATAATCATCCACAAAGGTTAAGAAGTACCTGGCTCCACTCAAGGATTGGAAAGGTGAGGGACCCCATAGGTTCGAGTGCACATAATCAAGGATGGCCTTCGTTGTATGCTGAACCTTTACAAAACTCTACCTTGTAGCCTTGCCTATCACACAGTGTTCACAGAAGGATAGGCTTTGATGAATTCCCTTAGAAAGAATTCCCTGATTAGCAAGAGCTTGTAGACCTTTGGCACTAATGTGTGAGAGTCTTTTGTGCCAAAGATCTCCTTCAGTAGGCTGCTTCTGAATTACAACCAAAGATAAATGCATTTTCTGAACTCCTTTAACAACATAGACACCATTTATCTTGACCCCTCTGAGAATAGGCTTGCTGTTCTTCAAAACTTCACAGTAGCCTTCCTTTCCTCTGTATTCACAGCCAATCAAATCAAGCATGCCTAGTGAAATCAGATTTCTCTTCAACTTAGGCACATGTCGAACATTTCTCAATAGTTTGCTTGATCCATCTTCAAGTTTGAGTGATACAGAACCAATACCAATGTAACGTAGTTTTTGATAGATATGATTGATGATGTTCTATGCTCGAAATGATGTGATACTACCGCTAGATATGCGTTAATGATGGGTGTTCACGTAGTATGCCATGCGTTGTCACAAGTTTCCTTACGATAGAACCAAGTGTAATTCCATCGCAAGTTTCTCGGTGTGATCTGAGGTCGAACACAGGGACTGATTTAGGTTATTATGGTATGTTCATGATATATGCGACCAGGTTTTCAATCTTTAAAAATGTGTTTGTACAGGTATATAAATTGCGATAAAATAAAGTAAAGCAGTAAAGATGCGAAAATAAAATGAAATACAATAAACCTGAGCTAGATGATACAAGGTACAGGCTTCATGTAAAAGATGCTGGAGTCAAGACTGGCTGTGAAAGTTATGCAAAGACGTGGAATGCGGCGGCAAGTCTTATGAACAGAATAGGAAGAGAAAGACAAATAATATAAACAACATAAATTCTCAATTGCATTGAAGCTACAAATGTTCTTTCGCTCTTCTCTTGGCGTACACCTTTTAAGGATCGGTTGCGCTCCCACATGTCAGTGGTGAAACAGAGACTAACATAATGAATGCAAGGTTGCTTCCATGTCTGGAAGTACTACTCGCTTTAGTTAGCGCATTCTTCTGACCTTCTCTCGATAGATCAGAATGACATCTTCACTTTTGCTCTCACAGGTGAAGATGTCGTCTAGCATGTCTTAGCTAAACGCATTTTATATCTTTAACATAGATTAAGTACTTGGTTAATTCATATTGCTTATCAGGGAATTAAGAAGACATCATGAAGAAATTGATTGACGGGTGAACGGAAATAGACAGAAAATGATAAAAGAAAGCTATCGAAACATTTAATATCTCTATTAAGTGTTTGATACATGGTGTGTGAATGAAAAGATAAAGGAAACATGAAATACAACGATGAAAGAGATAGAACAGATACAAACAAGTGCCAATGTCATGCCACTGATTCGATGGAGATCTGCTTGCCGGATAGGATGGATTTGATGGTAGGAAGAGCTTCCCTCTCAAGCTTGCTCCACCGGTAGCAGGGATCTTTGCTCAGAGCTTTCAATTGGGCGTTTGGTAGATTAGATATGAGATTCACCTCGGGCCTTATCTCGTCTTATTCTCAGATTTCTTCACTTAAGCACTCAGCTCAGCCTTTTCTCTCAACAGTTTTGCAGCATTTACCCCATATCCCGTAGCATACCTTTTTCTCTGAAATCTATGAGGTATTTATAGCACAGGTCTTTGACTCCGGCCTTGTGGTCCCCACTTGATTGTCATGGTAATTCTGAAGATGGAGGAATATTATTCTTTCTGTTATGCAATCAGACCGTCAATTCTGCACAACGTTAGTTGTAAACGTGTCTCAATCCTCCGTTTTTGCATTGCTCAGCTGCATCTTTCGATCATGGATTCGCATGCGGTGTTGTTTTTATTATCGCATGCGGTTGAAACACAGCTCTGGATCGACTATCGCATTGCACCATCATTACGGTAATCGTCTCTTCATTGTTGATTGACGGGCGCAATGTGACAGAGATTCGTTGATCAGTTTCTCGTGAACTTTGAGCACAAGCGGTGATTTGGTCTCTTGCAAAATAGAGTAAAATTCGGCTTGTCTTCCATCTTTATGGTGTTAGTGGGTGTAATTGCAAACATTTATAATTATTGTAATACTAGGCTAATTTTCATATAATAGGTGCATATTTACTAACTTTTGGCCGCAATATCTAGATAAGATGGCATAAATAACTTGTATTTCTACAAGTTATCAACCAACCACTGGACATGAGTTATTATTACCCATGTAAACTGAGCCTCCATCCAACTCTCTATAAGTGCTGAACCAGTCTTTGTGGGGTGTCATGTGATAAGAACACCTTGAGTCTAGAACCCAATCTAGGTTCTTTTTAGATTCTTCATCTGCCTTCAAATCTGATGTAGCTAGGGCATCTAAATAGAAGTGAGAGTCTTCACAAACTGAGGCTTCACCTGACTGATTTTGTTGGACTTTCTATTGAGGTTGTGGTTGCTTGTTCTTCTGCTCATTTTTCCACTTTAATGTTTTGTAATCCTTGATTAGATGTCCTAGCTTTTTGCAATATTTACATCTAACCTTGGTTTTTTCTTTGCCCTCTTCTATTAAGTTTTGCTTCCCCTTTCCTTATTATTCTGTTTAGACTTTCCCTTGCCAAATAAACCTTCAACACTGGGCTTATCTTCCTTGCTAGTTAGGAGCTCCATCTCTCTGATTTTAAGGGCTGAAATGATAATATCAGTAGTTAGAGAGTCTCTACCATATTTTAAGGTAGTCTTGACATTCTTATAGGAATCCGGAAGTGAGTTAAAAAGCACAAAGGCTTCATTATCTACCCCAATCTCTTCTTCTTCAGTCTTGAATTCGGTAGTAATCCTTTTGAAGTCATTTAAGTTTTCTGTCAAGGATTTTGAAGAAATCATATTGAAGGTGAAATACCTTTCCCTTAGGAAAAGCTTGTTGGGTAGATTCTTTGTCTCATAAAGCTCATTTAGCTTACTCCACATCTTGAATATTGTTTCTTGGTCAATCACTTGTCTGATAAATTAAGAACAAGTGTGCCATGAGCAATTAGCTCCATGTTCTTCTTTTCTTCTTCTGTTGCAGTAGTAGGCAGCTTGGCTAGATCTTCAAGGGCCTTATGAGCCCTTTGTTACCCCAAAATGGCTTCAATCTTGGCTTTCCACAAGCCAAAGTCTCCTTTTCCATTAAACTTTTCAATATCATATCTTGCTACTGCCATTTCTCTGTCTGAAAGCTCCAAGATTTGGTTTCTTTAGAATCTTAACTAATCTTGAAATTTTCTTGCAGGCTTTGATACCACTTGTTGGGCTTGATGAGCTTGATGTGCTAAAAGAATCGACGTTGTCTTGAAACAAATATTATTTAGGCTTTGTTGAAAGCCTGGCCCGAAATAAAAACCAAAACCACTGATGGAATTTGATCTTGAACAAAACCGTGTGCTAAAAGCACAATCCACGTGAAGATAGATCTTCACCCTACACTTTGATTGACAAGATTCACTTCAAGCACTCAGGTAATTGCAGACACTTCAATGACTAATCCTATTCTTTTCTTTCTTGCAGAAGAAAAACGAAATAGAAGAGAGGAAAAACTAGAGGGAGATGCTGTAGGAATTCATCTAGACGATGAAGGTGAGATTCGTCTAGATGATGAAGGTACTGCCGAGATTTGTCTAGACGATGAGGTAATATTTGTCTAGACGATGAAAGTACTACCGAGAATCGTCTAGACGATGAGGGTGCTGCCGAGTATTTTGTCTAAACGATGAGGGTGCTGAGGTAAACGATAAGAAGATTAAGAAGATAAAGAAAGAAGAAGAATATCAAGAATTTCACGTGGTTCGGCCAGAAAGAGCCTACGTCCATGGAGAAGCTGATAATTTCTTGATTGGGGAGCTACAACAAGAAATTACAAGATGAGTAGTTTTACTATCTTTATCTCTCAATTTTTTTTTTTTACTATTACTTGTACAAGAGATTTACAGATGTATATAAAGACAACTTGTATAACTAATTTTAAACAACCTTGAAATTGTTTTTCATAACTTGTAATAACAAAGAGGTTTATGGGAACCTTGTGGAAGAGAAAGAAAAAATAGATAACTCCTTTCTTTGAGAGTATGCGAGATTGAGAGAATGTGTGAGAGAGAGAAAGTGAGAGTATAAAATTTCACGTGAATCTTATTTAAGCAACCTAAACTGTAGCTTATTTTGCAGATTTAAAGACAGAGAGGGAGAGAGTAACTGACCACTCTCCACTCTCCCACTCTCTCATTCACCTACAATGCAGAGGAGGTTTAATTAAATTAAATTAAATCAATTAATTAATTTAAATATCCATTATTTAATAAATTTATTTTAACCATATTCTAAATGTGCATTTCTCACATAACCTATAATTTTAATATGAATCTTATGCATATTAATTATAACCTATAGTTTTAATATAAATCTAATTTATATTAATTTAGTATTTGAAATCTTATTGAAATATTATTACTCTCATATTATATGGTTTGATTTTGAATCTAATTCAAAATTAACTTTATATTATAATGTATATTAATTGTATCCTATGCAATTAACATTATATTATTTTTGTATCATATATAATCAATTTCGTTTACAATAATTTGAATTCTTCAAATTCTTTCCACTTTAACAACCTTGTTTAATGTGTTTGTGAGTTGATCATGATCGTTCATATGGAGACATGTGAGTGAGGGTATCATATACAAAGAGTTTGTATAAGACTAGACCGTGAAATGGTTAGTCTCTCTTTGTAATACCGTTAATTGAAGAGACTTACATTTCACTAGGATGACCATAGGTGACTTAACATTAATCTTGAGTGAGTTGTGAACTCCTGTCTACGAGGGTGATTCTTTGATCTGTGTAGGTGAGAGTGGCCAAATTCGCCTACTCAATATACCTATCATTTTAGAAATTTATCCGAGTAGGGAGATGGGAATATAATTACACAAGATGAAATTCACTCATTCTCGACTTTACGGTAAATAGATGAATTGCTATCTTAATAGCTGATTCTGGGTATTGAACACTGAGGTCTTACCCTCTCATTGACTCGAGAGGGATTAATTCATAGTTAGACTATAAATTATTTGTTCATTAGAGGGATTGGTGGTACTTAAGTTAGATGTAACTTCAAATTAAATAAGGGAATCAATTGTATAAGATACAATTAATATAATGTAAATAGATAGATACATTTTAATATATAGTTAATTATAAATATGATTTATAATTAATACTATATATATGAGAGAAATAAATATTTGAATATGATTCAAATATTATTTATATGAATAAGATTCATATAAAACTATAAGTTAAAATTAATTTGAATATGATTCATATTAAAACTGTAGGTTATATGAGAGAATAAGGTATTTGAATAAGATTCAAGTTTTAAATAATATGAATGAAATTCATATTATAATTATAGGTTAAATTTAATATGAATAAGGTTAATATTAAAACTGTAGGTTAAATTTAATGTAAATAAGATCCATATTAAAATGATAGTATATGAGAGAAAATACATTTGAATATAATTCAAATGTGACATTAACTAACTTTTAATGAAAAAAAAAGTGACTTTAATTAAATACATGATATTTAGTTAAATTAAATTAATTAATTGAAATTAATTAATTGGATTAATTAATAGTTATTTAATTTAATTTAATATTAAATTAAATATAAAACCCCTACAGTTAGCAAGAAGTTAACATAAGATTGAGGGGAATCTCTCCTCCCCTGTCACCTATAATTCACTGAAGGTGTGTTTCTGTGATTTTTCATAGAAGAAAAAGAAAAAGAAAAGTTTTTGAAATTCTCTCTCAAGCAATCACTCCCTTAATTTTTTTTCTTACTAAAATCGAAAAGCTCACAACTCCTTCGATTCTTAATATGGAGAATAGCAAAGAAGGCCTAGTGTGGTGTTCCTGTACGTTGAATTCGAAGGAATTGCTTGTGGAACGAAGTGGTCGTGATAGAGAGAAAAAAGCATTGAAGATTATCTTCAAGGATTAGTCCTTTACTTCTCTTCTTCTCTCTCTGTATCAACAAGCTTATCTATAAATTTATGTTTATCCTGCATATTATATATTTTAATCTGTTTTTTTATCAATTTTCAAAATGAATTTCGAAAGTACACGTGTCTAGTTGTCTGTCAACAACATTGACATTTGAAAGTTTGTTCTAAATTATAGGGCATATAAATGAGCCTGACAAAAAAAAAAAATCAAATTAGAAACATAGTATTTGTCGAGGGGTTGTCAAAGTTAGCAACTAAACAAATACCGTAAAATTTTCATAATATCAGTTCTTCGTATACAATATAATCCCACATGAAAAACCCTAAAGCATGAATTAAAAAATGGCCATATTTTAAAATAAAGGAGTAGTTGTGATTTTTGGTTTTTTTCAAACCAAGATTTTAATGGAAGAATTTAAGAAAACTTGATTGTTTACGAATCAAAATTTAAAATTAAGAAAAAAATAATCTCAAGACTAAAATTTTAAGCATTGAATGTGTAAGTACTTCATAGCATGCAAATACTTGTAATAAAAAATAGCTAAAATGTTTGAAGTCGATTCTATCCTTTGTTTCCACATTTGTCTGCACCCAACATATACACAAAAATCTTCTCCATCTCACTTGTATTACTAAAACATATAGAAACTAAACAGAAAAAAAATTCACGGAAAATTGAATGATAAAATGTTGGGTTATGTATCCTAAAACTCGCCGTTTGTAAATTTTAAACATATTATATTTACAATAAAGTTATTATTGATGTTTATTAAATAAAGTTGTTATTTTACATGTAAATTGCATTTATAAATTGCTAAATCTAATAAACTAACGAACTCATGGCTATAACATGAATACTTAAACTTTATGTACAGACATAAAAGAGGATCAAGTTTTAATATATAGCCAAAACGGTTTATAAGTATAAGGATAGAGTTGGGTACCTTATCTTAGGGACACTATGGATGTAGTCTGCTTTGTATATTGATACAAACGATGTAATCCCAAAATCATTCATGTGGAAACATGTGAGTGTAGACATCCTATGCAAAAGATGTTTGCATAAAATCGGATCACGAAATAGTCACTTTTCTTTATAACGTCGTTTACTGTTAAAACTGACTATTTCAATTCGATGACGTAAGGTAACTCGATCTAAATCCGGAACTAACTATGAACTCCTATTTATTTGGGATCATTCTTTAATCTGCATAGGTGAGAGTAGTTCATCAACGCTGCTCAATAAGCCTTCCATTTTAGGGGCAAAACTGGGTAGATAGTGGGGACATAGCCTTGCAAGATGGAATTGACTCCTATCTATTTCATGGTTAGTAGATAGGTTGTTTCCTTAAGTACGGATTTCTAGTCTTGAACAAGGGACTCACTCCCTCTCTATGATTAAGAGGGACTCGGTTTATTGGTAAGACCATAAACCAATTGTTCATTAGTGGATCAGTGGAGACTTAAGAAGCAAGATGTTTTATAGGAGTAAAGTGGTAATTTTGACTCAGTTGTAAATATGAAAGACCTGTGAAGAATTGACTTACTGATTATGGTTAAATCAAATGTACAGAAATATATCTACAGTGAGGAGAGTGCAACTACTGAGCTATAGTAGAGTGTCTCGGTTGTTAACAAATATCGATTAATTCGGTTAAAAGAGTTTAGTCAATTAATCCCAAATCATTGAAGCTCATGATATGTGTAGGTTCATTAGGTTCTTCTACTAGCTTGTAAATGGAATAAACCTTAGAATAGCGTGTTAAGTTTATTTGAAATATTCAAATTCATATTAAAGTTTGGATTATTATATTCGATATAATTAATGTTTAATTAACGAATTAAATGGTTTTGGAGAGTTGAAAATATTTAAATATGATTTAAAATATTAATTACATGAATAGGGGTTCATGTTTGAATTAGGTTTTATATTAATTTAATATTTGATATTAAATTATTTATTAAATTAATTAATTAAATTTTTTTAATTAATTATTTAAATTAATTTGAAATTTCAAATTTCAAATTCAGAATTAATTTCCTTTTAATTTTATTTTATTTTACGAGAAAATTAAATTGAATTTAATTGAATTAAAGATTCAATAATTTGAAAATGGGTTTTCCCACATATTTCACCTAATCAACATCCTTAGTGATGTTTTAAGTGTCAATTTATGGTAAATTAAGATTGCATGTTATTTTTCTATAAAAGAAAAGTTCAAATAAGGAAAAACTTCATGCAAATTTCACCCAATTTTGACAGAAAATTATGTGGTTATCTTTCTGGACAATTCTCTCTACAGCCCCAAAATATTCATCTCTAATTCATCTCAATTTAGATCCCACAATCCAATCTAAGGCCTGAGATTAATAGAGAAGATCCTTGTGGTAGTTTACAACAAGTTCTTGAAGTGAATTCATGGGTTGATTGGAGCAATTGATTGGAATCTACAAAGGTAATTTCTATAAACCCTGAATTCTAGAAAACCATGAACATGCATGCTAATCCACTAAAATTGATGTAGTTAGAGTGTTTAGAATCCTAATAGCTTCCGTTTGTTGAATGTCAACTCCATTACAAAAGACAATACTCATTGCCACCTATACGAAGTGTAACGACCCGACTCCGTAGGACTCAAGCTACGTCGTTACTAATCACATGCATGCATGAAATTTAAAACGACATTCTTTTTATAGTGAAATAAATGTTAAATAAAAAAGGTAACTCAAAAGATTTGCATTAAATTCAGATATTTAAAATCCAGGGATAGGGTACCCATAAATCATAAACGGAAATAAATAAATCTGAAAACAAAACATAAATAGTAGTCTCAAATCTCAAAACTAAAATTTTAAAACATAAAAGAAATATTAAAATATGAGCGAAAACATTAAACTGGTCTCAGTGGCTCGATCACAGATTCTGCTTGACAACGATGCATCTCTACCCTTACCTTAAACAATAACATGAGAAAGGATGAGTATAAAATACTTAGTAAGTAACCTCACTACTGGTGTCAGACTAGGCATCTATGTTCTCTAGATTCCTTCCTCTGGTGGGGCATAAATGTCCCCTCTAGTCCCCATGGGACACATATCAACATGCAAAACTAACCTATCATCCTACTGTAGTTAAGTGTACCCACTACCTCTAGTACATCCTGTAGGACCCACAACCTTTAGTGATTCCAAAGGAAACATAACCTCTGGTAAATCCTAAAAGATAAAACCACTTCTAGTGAATCCCGAAGGAAATACAACCTCTGGTGAACCCAGAAGGATAACACCACCTCTGATGAATCCCAAAGGAAACACAATCTCTGGTGAATTCGAAGGATAACACCACCTCTGGTGAATCTCGAATGAATCACAACCTCTAGTGGTAACTAACTAACAGTAAGGACGCTACTGCTACTGCAACATCATACCATGGCTCTATAACATACATGTACATATACCTCAGATTATCATATCAAACATAATCTCATAGGATAACCTATACTCGTCTCATGCTAGCATTCAAACATAATCTCATAGAATACACATACTCATCTCATGTTAGCGTTCAAGCATAATCTCATAGGACAACACATACTCATCTCATGCTTGCGTTCAAACATAATCTCATTGAATAACACATACTCATCTTATGCTAGAAATCAAACATAATCTCATAGAATAACAAGTACTCATCTCATGGTAGAAATCAAATATCTATGTGCGCATATAATCCCTCAGGTCCTCATATCGAAGAAGACGTACATCAATTATACCATCAACCAATCATGCTATTAATCAGTCATACTATCAACTTATCTTACTAGCATACACCTAGTGTCTGGCCCGTGGGTAGTTTCAGTAGTAAGATTACTTACCTCAAATTGAGCCCAAACTTAGTCCAAACAAACAAACTCCTTTCTAGCTTTCCACAAACTTTGAATTAGATCCTAATACATGAGTCAAAAATTCAATTTTAACCTTTGAATCCAAAATTCATAACATTTAATCGTTCAAAAAAAAAAAAATAACGACACGCCTTACCCAGTAGTGGTTTGATCCAAAACCACCTCAAGATCTCAACTCCAACCTCCAAAGTCGATCACTGAAACAATTGGACAACACACTTTTGCCTACAAAACTCCTCTGAAAAACTCAAGTTCAGGCTCCAAAACCTTAGGGCAAATCAAATTTAATCCAAAACACCAAAATCGAACATTTAACACTATTGGATGGCAATTTAATATCCTCAAATTCCTGAATCCAACATCCAAACTTTATGGGCAAAATAAATATTAGGCCAAAATTTAAATGGGTAAATTTTCAAGACCCAAAAACTTCACCAAAACTCAAGATCCAGCGGAAATGGATGCAACAATGACCGGCTGGCGAAAACTGATGGGCATCGGCAGATCTGAGAAAGAAGAAAAAAAAATAAAAGAAAAGGAATGAAAAGAAAAATAATATAATATAATATTTACTTTATTTTATTTTTTTCCTATTCCATTTCATTCTACTAAATTCTTTTCTTCCAAATCTTCAAAAGCAACCCTTCCCCTTCCAATTTGAAATAAATTCTTGATATAAATCTCAAATTAAATTATGTGTCATGAAAAGTCCAATTTCCAAAATTTTTCCTTGATTAAACCATTAAATCGAAACACCCCTTACTTAGTAATTAAATTTCCATAATCCAATTAAATTTCTACTACGATAAAAATTCGGAATGTTACAAGAAGATTTTTTGACAAAGGGAATAAAATAGAAGGCATAAGATTTTTATGGGTGTTGGTGAATATTATAGAAAAGGCAAAGAGAAGAAGATGAGATTAAATAACCAATAGACATTTAATTTGAGTGATTTCTAAAAATAGACATATTTTAAAATGTGTCCCCCAAGCCCATTTTAGACCTCTATTAGAATTTCTCTTTAAAATAATGAGGTGGGCCGAAACATCATTTTGGGCTCACACATACAAAACCTAACAAATATGCTGTTGAGGAATTGTGTTTAAATTTAGGTATAAGATTATACTGTTTTGTGTGAACTCTTGAATTCTTTTCGAGTTTGTTTAAGTGCTGTATTTTTAGCTTCCATTTTTCGGAATTATTATGTTTATTGTTTTGGTTTGATAGTAGACTCGTTCACTTTTCAGCTAGGACCTAACCTCGTTTCGGTGATTTTTTTCAATTCAAAAGGTTGAATCGATTCACAATGTGAAAAATTTTCAACTAAATAAGAGGATTGAAGTATTGTCAACATGAAAATGCAAGTTTGATGAAAACTTTTCATGTAATTGTGCAAATCTATTATTAGACACTTCGAGTAACCAAGTATGGAGATCTAGAAAAGTGCAATATATAAATTCTCTAATCCTAGAGACACTTTTTATTCTGTATTATTTAAAATTCCCTCTAATAATAAATTGTTCTCTCCGTCTGTAGACAGAACTAACACACTGTTAGTGAACCACATAAATTTTTGTATTGGGTCTCTTTTACTTTACATGATCTATTGACCTAGTACCAAAACTAGTTGCAATATACTTACTTTGTGTCAACACTTGTTATATTTAGTTTCTTTTTTAAAACTTTATCAAGTTTGATTATATGTTTCCATCTAGTATTTTTAAGAAACATTACAAACTTTATTATTATATATGTATGAAAGTTATTATATAGGTTTGTACCTACTTTGTGTGAAAATTTAACTAATTTATTTTGTAAATATATATGTAATGACATTTAACAAAATTGTCATTAGATTAGATGCATTTATTTGATAATAAAAACTTTTATCAACCGTAGTTTTGTGACAATAAGTAGGAGTCATCATATGAATTATTCTTGACAATAAGATAAAGCCGCCCAAGGAATACATGTGATGTAAGAAAGTTGTTATGATTAATGTATATTTTTTGTACTAAAAGCATGACATTAATAATTCACATAATGTCAATATAAACAATTTGTCGATAGTTTTTTTTTTCTTTTTGTTGTCTTTGATGTCTAAATTTCGACAGAAATGTCAAGTTCTTGAGTCATTTATTGACAATGATAAATTGTCAGAAAAATTTGTGAGTGATAATTGATCATTGTTAGTAACACGGATTGTTGTTGACAATAGTTTTTGAAATTATAAAAAAAAATAATTATGACAGTTTTTGTGAGGTATCATTGATATATAAATTTTGTTGAAGTATTAACCTATAACTGAAGATTACTTACTAAGAGTTTGACCAAAAAATTGTAAGAATTCAAATTTTGTGTTATGGGTATTAGTTGCATCAACCTTTAAAGTTTGAAGGTAATTTGTTACTAACTTTGTAGTCGTTCTTAATAGGATGTTGAATTTTGCCAAACTTCTCCAAATTCTTGTATTTAGATTTTGACAATCTAAATCTCATAGGTTATATATATATATATATATACATAAACATCTACATTGAAGGCAATCAATGTTATTATTTTACCTGTAATTATGCATATTTACATCATGGTAAGTTATCCCTTAGATAAATTTTGAGTATGTGAATTTTGATTCTACAAATTAATCTAAGAGGTATACTGACACATTTTAGAAATTGGGTTAGTTGGAAAAAAAATTAACTGTCGTAGTTATTATTTATTTATGTTTGACCTTACAATTTATTTATATTTGATTTATCTCCCGTCCTTATTTGTAGATATTGAGTTAATTGGAAAAATGTGCAAAATGTTAATTGAGATATCGTCTATCATAATAAAGCTATTCAATTCAATCAAAATTTACATTTAGTCATATTTGCAAAAAAAAAAAAAAAAAAAAAAGTACAATTGGAGGTAGAGAATTCAAATCACGGACTTCATAGTTTTTAGCCTATTTAATACCCATTAAATTATGTTTAATTTGACAAAATGAAAATATTGTTTTAGTCATTATTTTCAAACAATACTATTTAAATATAACTATTTCTTTATTGAACCAGTTATATTTTTTGGGCCCTTTAATGGAGGGCACATTTTTGATAAAGGGCCTTGGCCCACTGGGCTACCATTTTAAAAGAGGAGAAATTGGAATTTTCAATGTTAATAAATCATAAATAAATCTTGAATTTTGTCTTCAACTTATTACAAATATTATAATAATAAATAGATGTTCATTACTTAGTATCCTAAAAGTCATGTAACAACTCGAGTGTTCAGTATTTTAAATTTGATTATCTTTAATTGATTTGATTTATGGTGCTTTAATTTTGGTTTTAAGAGCCAAATTAAAGAAAATAATTAATTTAAATTGAGTTGTTAAGAGAAATTGGGATTTAATTCAAATGGATAGAATTGAGGTTTATTTTGGAATTTCTAATTTAATTAGAATATGAATTTCTTGAATTAATTAGATTATGTCATATTTCAAAAAGTAAATCTAATTTATCTACTACTTTAATTAAGAATTTTCTAATTAATTTAAATGTGGATTTCCTAATTAGATAAAACATCTTATTAAAAAAGAAAATCTAATTTATCTACTACTTTAATTATTCATTTTCTAATTAATTAAAAAATGTCTTATTCAAAAAGAAAATCTAACCTATCTACTACTTTAATTATTGATTTTCTAATTTAATTTAAAAAAAAATAGATTTCCTAATTAGATAAAGTGTCATATTCAAAAAAGAAATATAATTTATCTACTACTTTAGTTATGGAATCTCAAATAATTTAATATTAAGATTATGTCTCCTCTACAAATACAATCATCCACTTCATTTCAAACTATCCACTTCATTCGAAAGGGAGGTCAATTAGAGAGAAAAATCTCTTGTTACTTCCACATTTTTTTCAGCCATATCGCTCTCCTTTATGCAATAAAGAAGTTCATCTTAGAAACTTCTAAAGACATTTAGTTCTTTGAGAAAGACTACTTCTATTTTCTTTTTCTAATTCCTAAAAGCTGATAGGGGAGGTTGATTGCATATAGAGTTTTATCTGGGTTCAAGTTCAAGATAAGTAATTTTACTACTGGAACCACCTTCGTGTCATACGATAAAATTAATGATAATTTTGTTGGTTCTGAGACTTAAATAAGCATGAAATATGTTTGAAGCATGTTCTAGAATTTTATGAGATATATTAAGAGGACAATTGAGTATAGGCCTAAATTCTGAGATAAGTGACACTACTACTAGAATGCCTTAGCGCCAAGCAAAAATTAAGATATATGTTGATGAGCATAACTTCATGTGACTTATTATATCAGTATAAATGTATACCATGCGAATTATTATGAAATCGTGACTGTTTTGATATGTACATGATCTAGTTCATGAAAGTGATGTACTAGGTATGATTCATTAACACTACATTCAACATGTAGGTTTAGACTGATTAACATGACATTGATTACAAGATTTTACGGGACACGTGAATATGTGAATGTTATATAGCATGAGATTATATGTGATCTCTTTTCTTTTCCACACACTTTGACTACATGAAAGTGGTACATGTCAAAGGGCATTAGTGCATGAAAGAGATGTATTAGGGCTAGTATATATGAAAGCGATACATGTTGAGGTTGATGTCCTAAATATCGTAGGGTCCTATAGTTTGTAAATGTATTGAACAAACTCATGGTTTATTTAATAAAAATATATGATATTTTATTCAAACTCATTGTCTATTTAATAAAATATTTGATATTTTATTCATATCTTAGCTGGATTAACCTCAAACTAATAAACTAACATCTATGGTTATCTTGTAACTTAAACATGTATGTAGCGACATACAGGTGGATCATGTTTAAGTGATAACCTAAATGGTCTGTAGTAAATGGATAATGTTGGGTACCTTATCCTGGTGACACTATGAGTATGGCCTTTTTTGTAGGTGTTACAATTATTGTAAAGTGCTACAAATGATCTGATCCTAATCATTCATGTATAGACATATGAGTGGGATATTCTATATAAAGAAGTTTGTATGAGATTGGATCACGAAATGTTTAGTCTCATTATATAACACCATTCATAGTAGAGACTTACATTTCACAAGGACAACCATAGGTAATATGACCTGAGTTTTGAGTGAATTGTGAACTCTTGCCTATAAGGGCAGTCCTTTGAATTGTATGGATGAGAGTGGCCAAATCACTGACTCAACAAGCTTACCATTTTAGGGATTCGTCTGATTGGGGAGTTGGGAATACATCTACACAAGAAGGAATTCACTCCTTCCCCGAGGTTGGGGTAAGTAGATAAATTGCTCCCTTAAGGGCTGATTTGGGGGCTTGAACAATGTGGCGCCACACCCTCTCCTAGCCTGAGAGGAGGTTATCTATTCACATGTGGAGAAACTACTATATCATGACGATCGGTGAAACAAACCCTAACGGCCACCTCCTCAAATCATGTTGAAATTCTTGCAATTCAAGAGGCCAAACAAGAGTGTGTATGGCTAAGATCAATGACTCAGCACATTCATGAAACATATGGCTTGTCTTCTAATAAAAATCGTCCAACAATATTATACGAAGACAACACAGCTTGCATAGCCTAAATCAAAGGAAAATATATTAAAGGAGATAGGACAAAACATCACCGAAGCTTTTCTACACTCATGATCTTGAAGAAAATGACGACGTCACTATACAAAAAAATTGTTTCAAGGATAACTTGGCAGACTTATTAAAAAGGCATTACCAACCGCAACTTTTAAAAAATTGGTGCACAATATTGGAATGTGGCGACTCAGATATCTTAAGTGATGTTTTCATGAGGGGGAGTAAATATATTGTAGTCTTTTAGGAGTATATATTATTTGAAATATGTAATTTTTTTTCTTCACTAGGGATTTTTTCCCATTGGGTTTTTCCTAGTAAGGTTTTAATGAGACATATTCATATATATATGAGCATCTAAGGGAGATTATTGTAAATATTATAATAATAAATAGATGCCCAGTGCTTAGTATCGTAAAAGCCATGTGTCAATCTTCATGTTGTCCATGTGTCATGTAGTTATTCATGGTTGGTGTTCATGTAAA
>NW_028326978.1:0-25669 GCF_027475165.1 Benincasa hispida
GTTGATAGGTACATTATCTTCATCCTTGAGTATAAGCACTAATGCCAACATGGCAATCAATGAGGAACAATTTCTTTTTCTTTTCGTTTCTTTTTATTCTTTTTTGATAGAAAGAGTAATCAATGAAAAATAAAGCTTAAAGCTCTCATTATTTCTTGTTATTTTCTCCTATTGAGATCAAATAAAGGGATAATCAAAACTAGTTCCAAGTGCAAATCTAGTTCATAATCAATCATGAATTACTAACAAAGGTCAACCCAAATCATATATCAAACATCGACTAAATATCCACAAGAACTTGTAGATATGAAATTTGAGGTGAAGATTTAGCTAAAAAGATTTCTGGTGAAGCAAAAAAGCAAACCTGGATCTTGTACTTGCTCAGCCATCCTGCTCTTTCCAAAAGTATAAAGGGAAGGCCAGATAAGAAGAAAACACTTTCATGGATTATGAAGCTTCCAATACAAGCGAGTTGAAAATCACTGAAATTTGTTATTAGATACTGCATAATGTGGGAAAAAGAACAACCTTAAAAAAGAAGTACCAGATGTTTAAAGAACCATAGTGTAATTCAACACTCCAGTCAGCCAATGTTGTCAACAAATTAGAAGGAAGCCCTCAAATTTCAACGAAAACCCAAATCCACTCCTCCAATTGGAAAAAAAAAAAAAAAAAACAAAAATCTGAAGAAATTAGCTAGCAACATCAAGATCCTATTTCAAATCAACAGTAGCGGATGAAATTCACCTCACAACCCCAATGTCATTGTCACATCAACAAACCAATTTAACAAGTATAAGAGAAAAATTCAAAAGGGTAACACTCCCACATGAAAACCCACTTGACATTCAACATAAGAAATTGAAAACTCAATCCTCAGCACGGTGTAGACACCAAAAACAGAGTACAGTAGTGGAAGAAGTTAAGAATTTAATGGGAAGGGTTGAAAACCAAGATCAAATCTAGGGCGGAAAGAACAAGATTAAGAAGAGATTAGTACCTGCCAGGCAGATTCAAGAAGAACAGCCATGAATGGTGGGAAGAAAAGAAGGAGACGATACAGGCAAGAGAGAGAACAGAAGAACAAGGGAATCTGTGGGTTTATGGTTTACATTTCATTATATATAATCTCAAATTGCCTTTTTCTTCAATTTGCATGTGGATCGCTCTCTCTCTCAAAATTCTCTCTCTCCGTTCATGTTTTGAGCACGTTGAAGGTTCCTATGCCACCGCTCTTCAAAGGATTCTTTAGATATTAGGGCACATTTATCCATCCGTAAATATAATATATCAATGGTAATTTAAAAAGTGGATCTCATTTAATTACGTTGGTTTAATGTTCACATGTATTCCATAACCATAATGAAATATGAGGTCTACTTTGAATTGTGTAATCAAATAATGTAATTTGATTAAAGAATTAAGGGGTGCTCAATCTGGTTACGTTTAAAATTTACATTGGACCTACTAGCCATTATAGTTATCGTTACTGTTATCGTTACAAATATTGTTAGGTTACAATATTATAATTATGAAGTTGTCATGTCTATTGTTACATTGTTATCATTATCATTTACCATTATTACTAGGGTCTAGCAATAATAGTAGAAAGAAAAAACTAGGGCACAGAGAAATGATGTAAAGATGCTTGATAATTATTTCGTTCCAATTGAGGAGTATAAATAGTACAAGATGGATAGGGATGAATATCTCCCGCCTCATGAGGAAGCGCCACGCAACATTTACAGACAAAAAGAATAAACTAACCTAACAAAAACAAAACGATACCATTTAACAAAATACTTGAAGGCCCTTGAGCAGAAACGGGATCGAACCCAAATGCCAAAATTTATAGAATTGAGAATTTTACAGCAAACATACATAACCATTATGCATTTAATTGAAGAAAAATACAGCATGCTTGGTGAATTGCAGGAAAGTAAATGGGTTTAGAAATCCTAACCTTTGAAGACCGATCTTCAAGAAAGAATCCCTTGAACCAAAAAGGACACCACCATGATGTTACCACTGTATTCTTTGGATGAGAATCCAGGAGGTGTGAACTCTGACTATTTTAGATGAGAAAATTAAGAGAGTAAAGAGGAGGAGAGACTACGAAGAAGTTGGAACTTAAAGAACACTTCTGTAATTTTTCTTCAGGAAGAAGAAAATATGAAGAGAAAAACGAACTGTTTCCCACTCTCACATTCTAAAGAGAAAAAAAGAGAGGGAGTTACAACTCTCTCCCTGAAATTGTTTGTAAAAATAAAATTAATAAAATTAATAAAATTTTAATTTTAATTTATATTTATATGATAACCACTTTATCATATAATATAAGATAATTGCAATTGGTAGCATTTTTAAGAATAATAACCAAGTGACATCATTTAAAAAAATTACAAATATAGCCAAATCTATCAGCAATAGACTTCTATCTTTAATAGACTCTTACCAATGATATGGTCTATCACTGATAGACTCCTACCAATAATATGTTTTATCACTATAGACTATTTAAATTTGGCCATATTTATAGTTTTTTTTTTACATTATGTTATATATGCTAATACTTTAGATTTAATGTCTATATTTGCAACTGTCCCTATAATATATATATTAAACTATAACCGATAGTTTAATATATATATCAAATATAACATATAACTGATCGGTTAATATTATATCCAATACAATATAACCTATAGTTTAATTATCTCAACAACGATATTTAATATAAATTCCATTTATATTAAATTTAACTATATGAATCCAATTCACATAATTAATATTTGAATCAAATTCAAATATTTATTTCCTCTCATAAATACTTTATATTATAATGTATCAAATACATTATACTAATTAGATAATATATAATTAGATTAAATTAATTATATCACGTATAATTAATTTTGAACAATTCAAATTAATCCAAAAATTTATTCTCATTAATTCCCGTTGAGCTACAGAGGAGACCTCATGGACCTGTAACTAGAAGCTCTAGCAGTACGTGAATAATTAATTAAACTCCTTTAATTAAATTATTCACCATCCGTCAATTGTCGGGCACTCTACTAAAGATCGACAACTACACTCTTCGCACTACAGATATATTTATATGTCCATTGGATATAATCAGTCAACAGAACAATGACCCTTCACAAATTGCTCATAAGTACAGCTGGGCTAAAATTACCGTTTTGCCCTATAGTTACGTCTAACTTCTTAAGTACCACCAATCCCTCTAATGAACAATAAATCATAGCCCAACCATGGGGTTGATGCTCTAAATCTCGTAGGGTCCTGTAGTTTGTAAACCCTTGTATGAACAAACATTTTTGTGATTTATAATATATGATATTTTATTCACTTCAATCTATGAAATATGAGATATTTTAGTTGCATTAACCACAAATTATGAAACTAAGATCCATGGTTATCGTTGTAACTTAAACATGCATGTGGAGACATACAAGTGGATCGTGCTTTAAGTGATAACCAAAATGGTCTGTAGTATATGGATAAGGAGGGATACCTTATCTTGGTGACACTACGAGTGTGGCCAGCTTTGTAGGTATTACAAATGTTGTAAACTGTTACAAATGATCTAATCCTGATTATTCATGTATTAGATATGGGAGCAGGGATATTCTATACAAAGAAGTTTGTATAAGACCAAACAATGAAATGTTTAGTCTCGTTATATAACACCATTCATAATTGAGACTTTCATTTCACTCGGGTGACCATAGGCAACATGACCTTAATCCTGAGTGAGTTGTGAACTCCTACTTACGAGGGCAATCCTTTGATTTGCATGGGTGAGAGTAGCCAGATCGTCGACTCAATAAGCCTACCACTTTGGGGATTCATCTGATTGGGGAGCTGGGAACTCAGCTAAACAAGATGGAATTCACTTCTTCAGCGATGCAGGGGTAAGTAGATAAATTACTCCCTTAAGGGGTGATTCGAGGGCTTGAACAATGTGGTGCCACACCTTCTCTTGGCCCGAGAAGGGTTTAATCATAGTAGGACTATGATCTATTGTTCATTAGAGGAATCAGTGGTACTTAAGGAGTAAGATATAACTATAGGGGTAAATTTAGCTTAAAAAAGTATTATCCACTAAAAACATACATTTGAACTTACCATTTTGTCACTGGGAAAATTTCATATGTGTAATGGAGAAGCTGGTCATACTATATAATGCGCCATCTGAAGATACGTACCCTAACAAATCTGGTCAATTGAAAACTGCTTCTACTCTTAGAAGCGCCGACTGTGATGTCTCTGTTAGGGGCTACATGTCTGAGAATAACTCTGTCTAATTAGGTCTCACATTCATGAGAAACTCATCATGAGGCTCTATAATGTCATGGGCCATAAAAATTGCTTGAGCCAAACCTAATATTATCCTTTAGCCTTAAAACAATCACATATCATTACTTAGACCCTGTTACGGATGAGTCTAAAATTCCCTCTGAAAATGAGGTTTTGAAGTCTCTGGATGCTAAAGCATCAGTCAATTGATAACACATTTTCATAACCTCATAATAACCGTAATTGATCCCTAGAGTTAGCTTTTACGATGAAACCTCCTTGATTCATAAGTCCTAGCTTGAATTGCTCGTACTTCCTAGAGCTAGTTAACTTATTGCCCATGCAAGAGAAAATATACTATCCTGTTCTCCAAACCCACCTTTAACAACTTCTCGTTATCAACTCAACTTTATTACCAAGTCTAGCCCTTATGCCAATGGTGATATTGGAAGATTCAATTTACTTACTTTTGTGCATATATCACTTTTGTCTACCTCGAGCTGGATTAATTTCCTTTTTCAATCAAATTGATGGTCTTGCTAGTTCATCTTTCGAACTTGCACACTACGTCAAAATCACTTATATCTTACTAATGCCCTCAATGGTTTATCTTTTAACTAATGAAGCCTCAACATACCATGTCAGTAGTTCTTGAACATCTACTGTTACTAGTAATTCCATTTTAGCTTATCCCTTCTCAACCTTTTATTTCGGTAACAGATTCTTGTGTTAAACAAAGTTCCATACAGATCACCTATGTAAGCTATCTTTCCATCCAACTCATATTCTCCTAAAGTTCCACATGATAATGAGATATTTTTCTTTTACACCAAAACAAATTCCTTGTAACCCCTCATATCATACCTCCAAACTATACTTAACTAGGAGTTTTGAACACATTAAATTCCTTTCTCTTTCCAAAAGAGTAAACTTTCTTGGATACTTTTTTTTTCAACTTTCCAAGTGGAACATAATCTCTTTACTAAAGTATATTTTACTTAACTCTTCCATAAGTCTTATCTCTCTCACTAAGAATTTCCATCTTGTAGAATTCCTCTTTGCCAATTTGCATATGTTTAAACTCCAAAAGACTTTTGTTTCTTCAAATCTGTCTAACTTAGATCTTTTTAACACAATAAGGCTCTGGATTTAGTCTGGGTATACTAAAATAATCCTTCAATCTAAACAAATAACACCTTGCTTGCCTTTAAGTCCAAGGTCATGTCCAACTATTTTAGCTTCCTTTAATGACATCTACCTTGCTAGATATTCCAAAAGAATTCTTTATATCGTTACACATACTTTTCTTAGTTCATCAAGTTGTAATATTACCCAAATGATTATGATTTATGAATCCTTTCTAAAATTCTTCTCGAAATGTTGGGTTTTTAATATCTCAAAACCTTTAATAAATCTATAGATTCTTCTTCTTTTCCTCCTTATTCATAAAACAACTTTTAACCTTATACTTGAGCACTAGCCTGTGTATTTATACTACCACCGATTGCACTATCCAACACAAAACATAACACTAGTCCTTGATCAATTCTTGTCTCAACAATTTTATTCTTTGGCTTAAACATTTAAATACCTTCATTCCTAAATTGTCATAACTCTACATAGTTTCATCAATCTTTAGCATTGCTGAACTGAGGTATATATTTGTTCGTTTTTAACATAATTTCCATGAGATTAACTAGTGCCAAGTGACCTCATAATTTACTCTATTTTATTTTTCTCCTTTTGTAGTGTCGTACCTGATAATCCTCTTATAATAACTTCTAACGAGTCACTGACCTAGCATTAGAACATAATTGGTGCATTTAAGCTAAATAAATATTTTAATGCACAACTATCATAAAACTTGTAATTGATAAGACGTACCTGTCGATGACGAGGAATCCGTTCATGGGCCACAGGGACAATCTAGACTTACATAGTAAGTCAGTCTACAGAACCCAAAACATGGGCTCTGATACCAACTGTAACGACCTGACCCCCTAGGACTTAAGTTAGGCCGTTATAAATACATGCATGCATGGAACTCAAAACGACACTCGGTTATAGTGAAATAAATGCTAATTAAATAAGATAAGTTCAAAGACTTTCATTAATTTCAAATATTAAAACAATAGTAAGGTACCCATAAATCATAAAGGATAATAAATAAGTCTAAAAAACGATTCTTAAAAATAAGTTTTAAACATCAAAACTAAAAGTTGAGAAAAACATGAAAAGAACTCTAAATCTCATGAGCGGAAGTGTAAAAACTAGTCCCAGTGGCTCGATCACGAATTCCGCTTGTCCATCGCTGGTGCATCTCTACCCTTATCTGAAACAACAACATGAGAAAGAATGAGTATAAAATACTCAGTTAGTAACCCCACTACTAGGATCAGGCTAGGCATCTATGTCCTCTAGATACCCACCTCTAGTGAAACATATAAACTGCTCTAGTCTCATATGACACATATACACATGAAACAAAAAGGAGACTGAGTTCTATCCTACTATAGTTAAGTATGCCACTACCTTTGGTGAATCCCGAAGGAGACACAGACTGGTGAATCCCGAAGGAGACACAGACTGGTGAATCCCGAATGAGACACAGACTGGTGAATCCCGAATGAGACACAGACTGGTGAATCCCGAAGGAGACACAAACTGGTGAATCCCGAAGGAGACACAAACTAGTGAATCCCAAAGGAGACACAAACTGGTGAATCCCGAAGGAGACACAAACTGGTGAATCTTGTAACAGAACATACTTTAATAATGTTATATTATCAATCTTTCATGTTGTCATTCTGCTATAACCTTCATTTAACATGCTAGCATACATCTAATGCCTGGCCCGTGGGTAGTTCTAGTAGTAAGATTACTTACTTTGATATTAGGTCGAACCAAAAAGCAATTGAATCTTTGTGAAATTCTTGATTCCTTAATCAAGCCTAAACATAAACCAATCTTTAAAATTAATAGTTAAGGCCAAATTCCAAACACCCAAATATTACAAAATATTTTCAGATAACCTTACCTAAGGGTGGTCCAATTCGAATTCGCCTCCTAAATCTCCAATTTTAAGCCCAAATAATTAGCAAACCAAACTCTTCTTCATCTTGAATGAAATTCTTGAATCAACCCCCTAATCATAATTTGAAATTAGGCTTACATGATTAAAGCTTGAATCAAATACATACTTCACTACCAATGTCTCAAATAAATTATCCATATGTAGCTTCGTCAAAAAAATCACTTCCAAATGACTTTACCAAAATTTCTCAACAACCAAAATTAATCCACAAGAGGGTCATCAAAGCATAAAACTTACCAAAACTCGCTAAAACAAACTCCAACTTCACTGAATAACACCTCAATACCTTCACAAACTTGAATCCAAAGTTGAAACACAATGGGTATTAACCAATTGATGCCAAAAGTAAATGAGTATTCAAGAATCAACCGAAAATAAACCCAAACGGTAGAAATCTTACCTAAATCGATAGATCCAATGATAGCAAAAGCGAACGACGCTTGAGCAGTGGTGGATGGAGGTCATGAAGAAGAAACTGACGCGGCGGCTTTGGGCGACGTCGGATGGGCTTACGAACACAAGGAAGAAAAAGGGGGGTGGGGTTTGACTTTTTATAAAAAAAAAAAAACAACAACAACAATAACAACAACAACAACAACAACAACAACAACAACAATAATAATAAAACAAAAAAAGGAAGTAAATATAATTACATTTAGTTCATTTTCGTTTTATACTATTAAATTCCTTTCCGTTTCAAAAGAAAATTAATTCCTGCCATTAATTTTCAATTTGAATTTCAAATTGAATAATTTCACACCAACAATTAAATTCCTGCACTTATACTTGAAGTCCAAAATTCCAAAAATGCCCTCCAACTAATAACAATTACTAAAATTTCAAATAATAAAGTTACTGAAATTACATTATTACTAAAAAAATGTACAGGGTGTTATATAACAGATGGTGGATAATGTGATTAAAGAGTTTAGTCAGTTATTCACGTACCATTGGAGCTTCAAGCTATAGGTCCATAAGGTCCCCTTGGTAGCTCAATGAATTCAAGTTGAGAATCAGTTTTTGGGTTAGCATGTAATATAAGAGTTATAATATAAGCATACATTAAGCATACTCATGCATCATCTTTATATTATAAGTGTTATAGTATAAGGGTGCATGTTGGCATGTATAGTTGGTTCATTACTTATAAATATAAAAGTTATATTTAGTAATGAATAAACATTGCATGAAGCATGACACTTAGGTTGATTTATAAAAGTCATAAATGCCTTATGTATGTCTAGCTTAGCAATGTGGTTGATTTTTATTGTTTCATTCTTTATAAGGGTTATAATTAATGCAATTAGAATTAAAATCAATAAGAAAGATATGCATGAAAACTTAGGCTTTAATCATGTTTTAAAAGAGTTTTAGAATTTGATTGAGATAGACCTAAGATCACGATTCTAATGAGATTAGAAGCCTAAGTTTAATCTTTTAATTCAGTCTAATAGGATTAAATTGACTAACAAAAGATTAAATATGTATCAAATCTATCTATAAGGGACCTTTTATCTAATGTGGGTTCTGACTAGGCTGGGGTATTTAAGCTGACGGAAACGGAACACCCCTACCTGGGAACCTACCTGGAAAGGTGAATTAGATAGATTTGCTGCATGCATGCAAATTTGATGATAGTCTATTAAAGTGTTTAATAAAACTTGAATCAAACTTGTTTAATTATCAAAAGCAAGTGTTTTTTTTTTAGAAAATTAAACACCCACTTAGTTAAAATTAGTAGCTGGATTGATTAAGTTAATGAATCCCTAGGTAGAACATTCAGTGGGAGGTACTTGGGGTTTATGATACTTCATTTAAACCTCTACACGTTTCTCCTTAAAAGTTGACACCGTGAGATCTATCCTTGACCTCGAGGCACCTTGGGAGTGCCCTCTATAGGATGGTGTTTGGGTAGGTCAATACCAAGGTGAATGGAGAGAATGTTCATAGTAAGTGGGAGTGGGACGTGTGACAACATATCCCACCGTCTCTCTCATTAGGTTTGATAATGTTTTCGTGCATCGCCTTGAGGCACCCTGGGAGTATCCCCCTAAAGGATGGCTGTATTTGCACAACTCTTTATCTGATCCCCAGAAATGGATAGGGTTGCTTTAGTCTCTTGTCCTAATGTGCTTTTTCCCTATAGTAGCTACATTAGGGCGGGACTCTAGAGCCTAAAATGAGGGGTTGCACTTAAACGAAATTTTTAAAGATGTTAACAAATTCTAGATCAAACAATGGTGACTGTTAGATTCAGTTAAAAGGAGTTTTTTCTGTCTAATGATTGAGATTGTCTCATCCTAGTGAAAGGGCACTTGATCACCCCAACGGTGACTTTTGTCCTGCCTCACTGGGACATCATTGCAAAATAGATATCACTTAGGGTACAATAGAACTATTTTGCTAAAACTTAATTGGTGTTAAAAGTGGTAATGCAAGTAGATTTATTAAGTTTGTTCTTTTTTCACCAACTTTTAAAATATGGCTACCGTTACTCTTGCACTTTTAGCCATTGATAAACTGACTGGCGAGAACTACGCTAGTTGAAAAAACACGATAAACACGATACTAATCATCGATGACCTTAGGTTCATCCTTATGGAGGAGTGTCCTCCTATTCCATCTCCCAACACAAATCAAAATGTTCGAGAGGCGTACGATAAATGGACACAGGCGCACGAGAAGGCCTGAGTGTATATCTTGGCCAACCTTAGCGACGTTTTAGCCAAGAAGCATGAGCCCATGGTCACTGCACGTGAGATCGTTGAGTCCCTGAGGGGAATGTTCGGACAACCGTCCACGCAGCTCAAGCACGACACTCTAAAGTTCATCTTCAACTCCAAAATGAAGGAGGGTATATATGTTCGAGAACATATTCTAAATATGATGATCCACTTTAACATGGCGAAGATGAACAGGTCGAGCATTGATGAGGCCAACTAAGTTAGCATTATTCTGGAGTCGTTACCAGAAAGCTTTCTTTATTCGTAAGCAACGCTGTTTTGAACAGGTTTGACTACTGTTGGAACGTACCAACATGCAGCGGAAGCGACTAGGATCCATAAGCACTCTAATTCTTTAATTTTGGCAGAAATGAAAGCATGCTATAGCAGAAATAGATCTTCCTTACTAGCTGTAAATCTCTCTGAATCTTGTTGTAGACCACCCCAAGATCTTCCTTACTATCCTCTTGGTGCTCTAGATTGAATTGTGAGACTCAAAATAAGTTGGAATCAAGGGAATTTGGAGACAAACTCACAACAGCAACCCAATGAAGGACTCTTTCTTCTCATGAATTTTCAGCAAAATTCTATCGGTTGCATTGCCTTAAAATCACTCCAATCTCTTCAATATATTGTAGACAATCATGCAATAAGAATGGCTACATGAGATACAACTCATGCTTGGAGTAATTGAAGACTTAAGATGTGGGTTTAGTGTGAGCAACTTGAAGAATTAATGGAAAATCCCAATTTTCCATTTTGTGTTTTTCTTCTTTTCCAACTTTTCTTAAATTGATTTCACAAGTCAATTTCATTTTATAAAATTGAAAATATTATTAATTTAATAAAATTAATTTTCTTAATAAAATTAATAAATAATTATTTAAATAATTTAAATAATTCTAATTAATTTAATATCAAATATTAAATTAATTTTACACAATTCCTCATTCATATATTTAAATCATATATAAATATTATTTCTCCTATTCCATTTAATTCTAATTTGCACGTTTCAAATTAACTTATCACGCTACTCTAGAGCTAATCCATTTACGAGCTAGTAGGGGGACCTCGCGGACCTACAGATCATGGGCTCCAATGATCCGAGATTAATTGGCTAAACTCATTAGACCGAACTAACCCTCATCGTTAACTAATGGGTGATTCCACTAAAGCCAATAGTTGAACTCCCCTCATTGTAGATATATTATGTCCACTCGATATCACCATGATTAGTAAGTTAACCCTTCACAGGTTGTTCGTAATAACGGCTAGGTCGAATCTCTGTTTTACCCCCGAAATTACATCTTATTCCTCAAGTCCCACTGATCTTCTATGTGAACAATTGATTTATGATCCAATCAAAAAATCAAATCCCTCTCGGGCTAATGAGAGGATGAGGCCTCTTGTTCAAGACCCAGAATCAGCACTTAAAGGGAACAATCTCTTTACTAACCCTAATCAGGTAGGAGTGAATTCCATCTTGCAGGGCTATGTCCCCAGCTATTCATCCAGTCTTATCCCAAAAATGGGAGGCTTATTGAGCAGAGACATTGATCTACTCTCATCGTTTGCAGATCAAAGGATAATCCCGAACAAATTAGAGTTCATAGTTAACTCAGGATTAAGGTCAAGTTACCTAGGTCATCGCTTTAAAATAGTCAGTCTTAAACAGTAAACAACGTTATAAAGTAAGAGTGACTAGTTTCGTGGTTCAATCTTGTACAAAACTCATTTGCACAGGACGCCCTCACTCTTTATGTCATAACATGTACAAATTATGATCACTTCGTTTGTAGCACTTTACAACTCTTTGTAACAACTACAGAGTAGGCTGCATCCAATAGTGTTACCAGAATAAGGCACCCAACCTTATTCATATACTATAGATCATTTTTTACTATTTACTTGAACCTGATCCACTTATATGTCTCCACATAAAGTTCAAGTACTTATATAATAGTCAAGGGACTTTAAGTTTATTGGATTTCTAAAAAATAATATATTCAATAACAACTTATTGAATTTTCAGAATAAGTTCTATTTTTTTACAAACCACGAGTTTTAGGACATAAAACCTAACAACTACAACCTTACAACTCTACTCAACGTGTTGCAGACGTTCCAATCCTTGCTGAAAAGTAAGAAGAAGAAGGTTGGTGAGACAAATGTTACTTCATCTTCCAAGAAGTTCCAACGAGGTTCGACCTCTAGAACTAAGTTTGCACCTTCTTCTTCTAGCACCAGCAAGTGGAAGAAGAAGAAGGGTAGTATGGGGAAGGGGAAAACGCCTGTTAACCCACAACCTGCCACTCCAAGGGGTAGGTGACCAGCGTCGGTTGACAATGATAAATGTTTCCACTGCAACTAGAACGGGTACTGGAAGCGGAATTGCCCTGATATTTGAAGAAGAAGAAGAAGACCAAACAAGGTAAATATGATTTACTGGTTTTGGAGACTTGTTTAGTGGAGAATTATGATTCTGCCTGGATTATAGACTCTAGGGCCACTAACCATGTTTGTTCTTCATTTCAGGGAATTAGTTCCTGGCGGCAGCTTGAGGCTGGTGAGATGACGATGCGAGTTGGCACCAGACACGTCATCTCAGCTGTGGCAGTGGGAGGCCTCCGATTGACTTTACAAAATAGATTTATCATTCTGAATGATGTATATGTATTTTTCGAGTTAAAGAGGAACTTAATTTCTGTAAAATCGTTGCTTGAATGTAAATACACTTTAAATTTTTCTGTAAATAAAGTGTTTATTTCGAAAGATGGTGTTGATATAAGGCATTGTACATTAACATGATGTTGATCAAGTACTCGATGTAGGTCTATTTCCTTTTCGGCACAGAGTTACATTGTCTAAGGAACAATGTCCTATGACACCTCAAGAGGTTAAGGTAATGAGACGGGTCCCCTATGCATCTGCCGTGGGCAGTTTGATGTACATGATGTTATGTACTAGACCTGACATCTGCTACGCTGTAGGGATAGTCAGTAGATATCAGTGTAATCCAGCAAAGGGTCACCGGACAGCCGTCAAGAACATCCTTAAGTATCTTCGGAGAATGAGGGAATACATGTTTGTGTATGGTTCTAAGGATTTGATCCTTACAGAATACACGAACTCTGATTTTCAAACTGATAAGGATTCTTGAAAATCCACTTCAGGATCAGTGTTCACTCTTAACGGAGGGGCTGTAGTATGGCGAAGCACCAAGCAGAGGTGCATTGTTGACTCCACCATGGAGGCTGAGTATGTAGCGGCTTGTGAAGCTGCTAAAGAGGTCATTTGACTCAGGAAGTTCCTAACTGATCTAGAAGTTGTTCTAGACATATCTAGGCCCATCACCCTTTATTGTGATAATAGTGATGCTGTGGCGAATTCTCGTGAGCCTTGGAGTCATAAGCACGACAATCACATTGAGAAGAGATACCATCTCATCCGAGAGATTGTGCATTGAAGGGATATGATTGTCACGAAGATAGTTTCAGAGCACAACGTTGTCGATCTGTTTATGAAAGCTCTCACGGCTACAGTATTTGAAGATCACCTGTAGAGTATGGATGGGTCTTTGGGACCGACCGCGGCTGAACTAGGGCAAGTGGAAGATGTTGTACTAGGTGTTTGTGCCCTAGTTTATTATTTTGTGTACTTGTAATGTGATTATCTTGTACACCCCACTAGCTTTAAGACAAGTGGGAGATTATTGGGGTTGATGCTCTTAATCTCGTAGGGTTCTGTAGTTTGTAAACATCTGTATGAACAAACACTTTGTGGTTAATAATATGAGATATTTTATTCACTCCAGTCTATAAAATATGAGATATTTTAGTTGCATTAACCACAAACCAATAAACAAAGATCCCTGGTTATCGTTGTAACTTAAGAATGTATGTGGAGACATACAAGTGGATCGTGCTTTAAGTGATAACCTAAATGGTCTGTAGTATATGGATAAAGGAGGGATACCTTATCCTGGTGACACTACGAGTGTGCCCCGCTTTGTAGGTGTTACAATAGTTGTAAAGTTCTACAAATGATTTAATCCTTATCATTCATGTATTAGACATGCGAGCGGGGATGCTCTATACAAAGGAGTTGTATAAGATCGGACCACGAAATGTTTAGTCTCGTTATATAATGCCGTTCATGACAGAGACTTTCATTTCACTAGGATGACCATAGGTAACATGACCTTACTCCTGAGTGAGTTAGGAACTCCTGCTTATGAGGGCGGTCCTTTGATTTGTATGGGTGCGAGTGGCCAGATCGTCGACTCAAACCTACCACTTTGGGGATTTGTCTGATTGGGGAGCTAGAAACTCAGCTATACAAGATAGAATTCACTCCTTCCCGAAGCAAGGGTAAGTAGATAAATTGCTCCCCTAAGGGCTGATTTCGAGGCTTGAATAATGTGGCGTCACACCTTCTCTTTGCTCGAGAAGGGTTTAGTCATAGTGGGACTATAATGTATTGTTCATTAGAGGAATCTGTGGTACTTAAGAAGTTTAGTCATACTTACGAGCGATTTGTAAAGGGTCATCGTACTGTTGATTGGTTATATCCAATGGATACAGAAATATATGTGTAGTGCGAAGAGTGCAACTGTCAGTCTTTAGTGGAGTACCTGATAGTTAACGCATGGTGGATATCGTGATTAAAGAGCTTAGTCATTTATTCACGTACCGTTAGAGCTTCAAACTATAGGTCCATAAGGTCCCCTTGGTAGCTCAATGGATTCATGTTGAGAATCAGTTTTTGGGTTAGTTTGAAATGTTCAAATTAACAAGAGGGAATTTGATTATATATAATATAATTAAATTAGTTCAATTATATATAATATAATTGATTTGATGTATTTGATATATTATTTGATAGGAGGAATTATATAAATATGATTTATATTAAATGCCATAAAAGAGAAAAAGAACTATGGTTTATATGTTGCATATTATGTAATATTAAAACTATAGGTTATAAATATAATATGATAAGTTAGTTATTGTATTTATTTATCATTATTAATTATGAGATAATTAATTTTCCTTTTCTCCCATAATCAGCTTAGTGGGTGGTTGTACACGGTTTATGGCTAACTGATGGATAAAGATGAAAATAATTTTCATTATTCATTCCACACGGACAACGAAACAAGTGATCAGATTACTTATTGAGAGAGTAAACGATAAGTCATCGAGTTTTCTATACGATAGAACCCGCTTCCTACATGATTGAGTATCAAGTCTATATGATAGACTTCTTCCTTCTGCTGCATACTTGATAGTCTACTCGATCATTTACATCCTCTTTCCCTCTATCCAGATTTATACAGAGCCCACAACTTCTGGATTCTCACACCGGGAATACCAAGGTCATCAAGTGGTGGTGTCCAGTTCTGTTCGAAGGTCGAGGATCGAGGATCGAGTTGTATTCGCTGCTGATCAAGGATCTTCCAAAGGCTCGTTGTGTTCGTGCTATTGGACATGTTTCTGTGAAGGAAATCAGATTGGGGATTTCCATGAGCAATGGAACAAGACTATTCCAAATTACAATCATGAATGAACATATATTTACAGTCAAATACAAAACAAGCGGCTATGCAAATAAAATAGAAATTACAGCATGATAATCTCAAAAGAACAAGGGAGACAAACTCTATGAACAATAGCAGATGTGTCTCCACGCTTCTATGCGCACTCTGATCGCTCGAAAAATAGCAACTGATGACGGGCATAAATGCACGTCATCTTAGGCCTTTTATTTAGAATTATGAGGGTTGTTAAGTAGAATATGCGACGAATATGTTAGGAATTCATGAGAAAATGAGTTTGCGTCGTTCAACATTAGGAATCTCGGCTAACCCACTGTTATGCATTCAATTGTCTATCTTTGTTACTAACGCAAGAAGCGGACGCATATGCGGAAGCCGGGCTATCGCAAAAATGACCGCATGTGGAGAATTTCTCCATCGCAAAGGAGAACGCCTACGTTCAACGCATGGGTGTTGCGGTAATCAACCGCATGCATCCATCGCATAGGAGTTGCGATCGTCAAGCGATTGCGGTCATCGTGTAGAAGTTGTGGTAATCAAGCGAATGTGGTCCTTGCAAGATTGCGGATACACGATGATAACCATAATAGTGGGATGAACGCAAGGTTGGTGGAATGGAAACATTAACGCATATCTCGGGAAAATCAAAAGATGATGATGACATTTCACCTACCACGCCGTTAGCAGCAGAGATTTAGAAAAGAACCATCGCGCCGCGAATGTCAAAATCAGAGCAGGTCCATTAATGCTGTCGGCGATCCAGCTCTATAAATAGAAGCCGATGAGTAAAATTTCATTCTATCCAAGTTTCGGCCTTCGGGCGGATCCTTGTGATCCAGACCAAAGCGTTAGAAGAAAGCTTAGAGTTCTTCATCTCCTTCATCCATTCCGAGTGACGACCGGAGCCTTCGCCAGAGTTCGATCTCGAGAGAGTCAGCTCCACCGCCCTTCCATGGCACCACCGACAGCCTTGACACACATCTGCTGGAAGCAAGACATTGCTTCCAGCTAGCCTTTTCCATTTCTCTTCTTTTCTTATATTGTATTGTATTACATTTTGGCTTAAGAAATTAATATATTTTGTGATCAATGCATTTGTATATTTCCTTCAATTCCATCGCCATCTTCCTTTACTTAGCATCTTTAACATTCATTGCATCACTTAGTGAGATTGCTAGAGTATCGCATACTTAATCATGCGACATAGGAATATGAAGCATGTAGCAAACCATTGGGAGGTGTGCGTTGCGTGAGTGTTGTGAGAAAACCTTATTTTCTTAGTGTAAAGCTATAGCAATGCCTGTTTATAGGCGGACGCAACGCTTGTCTATGAGTAAAGTCAGCAACAACTAACTGTCCGGAAGGGTAAGTGATTGGTCGCATTAAGCAATGTTGATGTTTGAATTTCATGAAGTGGAAATTATGGATGATATGTGTGTGGATTGCGTTGTGCACTCAAGTTTACCCAGAGGAATCCAAGTGTAAATTCCTCTGAGTTTCCTGGTAAGTCCAGGGTCGAACACATGGACTTGTGAAAATAGTTGCGTTGAAGATTTTTATGAAAACTTGCAGTAACCAGTTGAATAAATAAGTGTTGGGTTGTTGTTGTGTTAATGAAAATAATAACGAATGCGGCAGAGTTCGAAAAGAGTTGGTAAATGGGAAATACGATGAATATGCGATGAACGGGTTGAGAAGGGTTTTGGCTAACACTCCCTAGGATGCGTTCATGCCATGCGATCATGCAACATGCATACAATAGTAAACCAACTCTCGGCGTGAATGCCACGGCTTCTAACGCTAGAACGCATGCGATAAATATGCGATAAGTCTACAGGGTTTACATATAAACCTCTATCTCTATTTATGCGATGACAACATGACATTCACACAAATATGCGACCACATAATATCATTCCTATTCCTAGGATGCATGCGATGTAAGTTGACAAATAGAGCTTATCTCTAAGTCCTTATCTCTTGTTTATGCAAGCCTAATCTTGCTATTTCGAGTCCAGATTCTAACCTAGCTCTCTCGAGATATTAGGTTCTTTCTTTAGATTCTCTCTCGAGTAACTCTAAAGAGGTATTTTGTACAACATAAAATTAAACAATCGCAAGCATGAACTTTCCAGATCATGTTAACTTAGTTCCTCTCAACCCATTCAACTAGTTTAGCTACTCATGCGTATTAAGAGAGTGAACAGATGTAGAAATAGAACTTCCATTGAATAGATATAAGATGAAATACAGAATAACAATGCAAGTATAGTAAAGAGCCTGGAGCAATTTCTTGCTGCCAGGCATTACACAGTTTCTACTCGTGCTTTAAAGATATTCTCGCTTCCGCGAGAGTCAGCCCACTCTCTGCTCTTACCCCCTAAGGTTCTCTCTCGAGCTACCTTGGACAATCTTCGACGTCACCACTCTTATCTTGCTCCACCGTAAAATGGAAAAGAAAACTATGAACAGAGGTATGGATTTGTAATGGTGATGAGGTAATCGACTGCTTAACCTTTTCTCTGAAGAATGCACTTGGTATTTATAGGGCATCAAAGGTGAAAGGCGGCTTCTCTCTCCTGGTTGTGCAGATGAGACAACTTTAATTCCTGATTGATGCGCCAGATAATTGTCACCGATAAAGCTGGATGTACTTTGTGACCGTTATCGGCCGTCAACTTAATTTGGATCCGACTGCCGTCAGCTTTTTGTCCCATCGAGCTTAATTGTCCTTTCGTCCGGATGCACCCACCATATTGCGATAATTCTTCTTGGGTGAATGTTTGCGAGCACGATCAACCCAAAGTCTTGTTGTGAAGTTGCGCTTGACCAATGTATTCCTATGATAACACATTATTCTGCACAAAAATATAAAGATCAACTACTCTAATGAATTAGACGCATGCGACCGCAATATTATAGAATTTATGCTTAATGGACGCAATTAAACATATTTCATCAACGCAATCCAACATTGTTTAAGGATTTAGCACTATGATAACGTGCATTTCTGTCTGTTATCACACCCCCAAATTTAAACAATGCTTGTCCTCAAGCATAAACTAAAGATTCCTTTAGCAAGTTAGCCACAAAGTTCTTTCCCTAGATTTCTCAAGGATACTTCGTTCAAATCCTATATGCCAGAATTTTCTTAAGTCTTATTCAAATCTCTTTCTAAAATACTTCTAAGACTTAGGGATTGCAAGCTTAACTTTCAAAAGGACTTTATTGAATTCCGGAACATCGCATGATTTATTTCAAAAAGAAAATTTTGCACCGGGGTGTTAAATGATTTATCCTTGCACAAAAAATTTCTTCATTGCTATTTTTTTCTGACCTTGCGCCAATTCGAGTGCCTTGCCTTCGTTTTGGCTTGCCCCCACGGGTGTCATGCGGACATCCAACTATGAGCAATGCACTTTTTTTCAGACTAAACTCATACCAACTTGGTAGTGGAGTTACGGTCATTTATTTATGCATTGATCTTGGTGACTTACTTTCATTTTGGCCTACCCCCACGTGTGTCATGCGAACATCCAACTACGGGTAAGTGCCTTTCAACGCTTAAGTCTTATCAACATGGGTTTCCCATTGCGTTGACAGTGGAGTTGTTATTCAAAAAAAAAAAATTATATATATTTTTTATTTTTTTTGTAGCAACGTATGAAACAAATATCCCACCCCCAAATTTAAAATACGGCAATGTCCTCATTGCCAAAAGATTAAAATAAGTCATGCGATGTCCATAGAATGCGTTGTAAAGAAAATTTGAAAGAAAGCTAGCAAACCCCTAACTTCGAGAAATATTTCATGAGGTGACTATCCTAAGATTTACGTTGACTCTATTATATACGAAAGAGATAGAAGAATATTTTTCATCATTGAAATCATACTTGACAAAGAATACATGCGGTAAACTAATAAGGTTATCTACTTGTGATATGTTTGCGGTAGTCAAGGAGGATGCGGTGATAAAACTTTAAAAAGTAATATGCAATGTGATAGCGCAAATTTGAAGTAAGGATAAGGAAGAGTACACCCTCAAATTTAGTATTGTCGCCCGCATTGTATTGACGCATCCATCTTACGGCGATCATTCTTCATTGGGTTGCGGTGATGGAATAAGATACGTGCTGCTTCGCGTAACATTTCCGCAATCCAGCACCTCGATCGTTGTAAGGAAAACAAAGAGAGGGCCAAATTATTTTAAACAAAATAAAAGGCTTTTTTTTAATTTTTTTTTTTAGAAATAGAAGTGAAAAATGAAAAGATAGTCAAGTAAGGATAACTCTGAGTAGTGGAGAAAAGAGCTGAAGACTTGAGATTTTCCAAAACTTTGCGTCCCTGATAAATTGTGATTATCTGATAACGTAGGGACCACCTAATTCCTTCTTCATTCAAGGTTTCAATTCCATGGAGTCGACTTGGCGATGCCAGTCTTCTCTATGTTATGCCTTTACTCGCTGCCCATTGACCTTGAATATGTTGGTTCTGTTGTTATTTAATAATTCCACCGCGCCATGCGAAAGTACTTGTTAAATTATGAACGGTTCGGACCAACGAGACTTTAGCTTTCCCGGGAAGAGTCGCAGACGTGAATTGAAAAGCAAGACTTTTTGCCCAACTTGGAGGTTCTTACTGCATATGCGTTGATCATGCCAGCGTTGGTGCACTATTTATAAATTTTTGCATTTTCATATGCGTTATTCCTCCATTCTTCTAGCTCGACCAGTTGCACTTTCCACGCTTCCCCTTCTTTCTTCAAATTGAAATTCAGTTCCTTGACCGCCCACAATGCTTTATATTCTAACTCCAAAGGCAAGGGGACATACCTATAGGTGTTTTAAATGCGGTCCGGTATGCCCATAACGCATCATCAAGCTTCATTGCCCAATCCTTCCGTGAAGGTTTGACTACCTTCTCAAGTATCAATTTAATTTCCTGATTGGACACTTCAGCTTGGCCATTTGTTTGCGGGTGGTATGCAGTGACCACTTTGTGGAGGATATTGTACTTGCGCAGCAGCTCCTTTATATTGTGGTTGACAAAGTGTGATCCTTCATCACTTATGATGGCAGGGGGAGTGCCAAAACGCATGAAAATATTTTTCTTCAGGAACTGGGAGACTACTACTGCATCACTTGCGGCGCATGCAATTGCCTCTACCCACTTGGAGACATAGTCAATGGCTAATAGAATATAGTGCTTACCGTTTGAAGGAGGGAATGACCCCATGAAATCAATCCCCCATACGTTAAATTGTTCCAGCTCCAAGATAGTATTCATTGGCATTATGTTCTTCCATGAAATGTTGCTGGTGCGATGACACCGATCACATTTCATTGTGTAGTCAGCAGCATCCTTAAATAATGAAGGCCAGAAGAATCCACTTTGTAAAACTTTGGCTGCAGTACATTGTCCTCCAAAGTGTCCTCCATACGGCGAATCTGGCACTGTGATAATATGCGTTGTTGAGCAGCATCTAGGACGCATAATCGAATGATTTGGTCTACTCCTCTTTTATACAGATTCGGCTCATCCCAATAATAGTGTCTGCATTCATTATTGAGCTTTTTCTATTGATGGTAGGTTTAATCTTTAGGAAATTGTTCACAAACCAAATAATTAACGATGTGCATACCAAGGCAGTTCTTCTATGTGAAACAGCTGCTCGTCCGGGAACACGAAACTCACTTCAGATTCATTGCGGTCAACCTTAGGATTTTCTAGTCTGAACAAATGATACACAACTTGATTCTCTGTCCTCTTCCGATCAATTATCTTGATATCAAATTCTTGAAGGAGGAAAACCTATCTGATCAACCACGGCTTTGCATCCTTCTTTGTCATCAAATATTTGATTGCCGAGTGATCAGTGTGAATGAGTACCTTGGTTCCCAATAGATATGCCCGAAATTTTTCCAACGCAAAAATCACAGCCAGAAGCTCATTTTCAGTGGTGGTATAATTAAGTTGGGTAGGGTTCAGAGTTTTACTCGCATATGCGATGGGGTGCAAAATAGTTTTCTTCTTTTACGCTAATGCAACTCCCATCGCATGCCCGCTTGCATCGCACATGAGTTCGAATGGGAGTGTCCAATCCGGCGTAATCAAGACGGGTGCGGTAATCAACGCATCTTTTAAAATTTTGAATGCATTGAGGCAATTGTTGTCAAATTCAAACTTCCCGTCTACCTCTAACAACACACTCAGTAGTCTTGCTATTTTAGAAAAGTCCTTGACGAATCGTCTATAGAATCCGGCATGCCCCGAGAAGCTTCCCACAACTTTCACGTTAGTTGGAGGTGGAAGCTTTTCATTTGCGTCAATCTTTACTTTGTCCACCTCCAACTCTTCTCGGGAGACTTTGTGTCCCAACACTATTCCCTCTTTCATCATGAAGTGACATTTTTTCCAATTGAGCACCAGGTTCGTCTCTTCACATCTTTTCAGAATTTTTTTCCAAATTGGCCAAGCAGACTTCATAAGTGTTCCCATAAACGGAGAAGTCATCCATAAATATTTCTACTGAGTCCTTGAGATAATCTGAAAAGATCGCCATCATGCACCTCTAGAACGTGTTTGGCACATTGTAGAGGCCAAACGGCACGTGGCGAAAAGCAAATGTCCCATATGGGCAGGTGAATGTGGTCTTGTCTTGGTCTTCAAGAGCTATCATGATCTGATTATACCTGGCATATCCATCCAAGAAGCAATAAAAATCGTTCCCTGCTAATCTGTCCAGCATTTGATCGATGAATGACAAAGGGAAGTGATCTTCCTTTGTGGCAGCATTCAATTTGCGGTAGTCCATGCAGATGCACCATCCAGTGATGGTCCTTTGCAGTATTAATTCATTGTTCTTATTTGGGACTACTGTCATTCCTCCCTTCTTCGGCACACATTGCACGGGGCTGATCCACGTGCTATCGGCAATGGGATAGATAATGCCCGCATCCAACCACTTGATAATCTCCTTTTTGACGACCTTCTTCATCGTAGGGTTAAATCTTATACAAATTCTTTATATAGGATACCCCACTCGCATGTCTCCACATGAATAGTTAGGATCAGACCATTTGTAGCACTTTACAGCACTTGTAGCATCTACAAAGTGGGCTATATTTGTAATGTCATTAGGATAAGGTATCCCTTCTTTATCCACTACAAACCATTTAGGTCATTACTTAAGGCATGATCCACTTGTATGTCTCCACATACATGCTTAAGTTACATAAACTAACCACGGATCTTAGTTTATTGGATTGAATAAATGCTTATAAAATAACATTTATTTTAACAGTCTTCCTCAAGACGAATGTGGTGCATGCAGTACGCGGGGCGAATTCCTCTAATATCAGTGAGCATCCAGCCGATTGCTCGCACATGCTTCTTAAGAATACTCATCAACGCATTCTCTTGATCTGCGTTAAGTGTGGAGGAAATTATCACTGGCACTTTTCATTCTGCCCCAAGAATGCATACTTCAAATGTTTTGGCAGGGTTTTCAATTCAAGCATTGGTGGTTCCACGAGTGAAGGTTGCGTTATTTTCTTTCTTCTTTCGGCTCTTCTTCTTGCATTACGATCAATCCTTCTTCTTTGTTTGTTTTTGCTACGATCGCATTGTAGGCAGCTACAGATGTGTTGGCATCCTCTTCTTCACACTCTTTATCAGACTTTTCTTCTTCAATCAAATTCAGGTCATCTTCAGAATCTGGAAAGTCTTCCTCATCAGGAAAGTTCATGGCACGAATTATGTTAAATTTGAGCTTCTGTTCGTTTATGCTCAAAGTGATTTCTCTCTTTTGCACATCAATTTGAGCACTACCCGTTGATAGGAAAGGTCACCCTAAAATGATGGGCACATCTTTGCCATCTTCATAATCTAGGATGATGAAGTCAACTGGTAAAATAAATTTATCAATCGTGATCAGCACGTCCTTCACCTTACCCTCTGGATGAACCAGAGATCTGTCGGCCAGTTGGAGAGTCATGGATGTGGGCACAAGTTGCCCTACATTTAATTGTCGAAAGATTGACAACGACATCAAATTTATGTTGGCCCCCAAGTCACACAGGGCTTGCTCAATATAGAGTCCTCTTATGGAGCAAGGAATAGTGAAGCTCCCAGGATCGCTCATCTTCGGTGGGATAATAGATTTGAAAATTTGCGTTAGTGCCATCGTGACAAATTTTCCACCGCCTCTCTTCTTAGTTACCATGTCCTTTTGAAACTTGGCATAGGCAGGCATTTCATCAATCGCTTCACTAAAAGGAATATTAACATGTAATTGTTTTAGCATAGACAGGAAGTGTTGGTACCGTACCTCTTCGTTTTTCTTCTTCCTTAGCCTCTGAGGGAAGGATGGTAATTGAACTTTCACGATTCCCGTTTCATTTGACTTTGAGGTTGACGCAACCTCAGGTTCTACTGCTTCATTTTCCTTTTCTTCTTCTTGCGTTGTCGCAATCTCAGGCTCAGCTGCGATGGAAGTTGTTCTACTCTGGTCCTTTCTTCCTCCCTCCACGGTCTTTCCACTGCACAATGTCACAACCTGACATTGCTCCTTACTTGATCCCCCTGGGTTGCGTGGAAGCTCGGTTGAACTTGGCAATGCCCCTTGCGGTCTACTTTTGAGCTCATTCGCAATCTGGCCCATTTGCATTTCAAGGTTGCGGATGGACGTAGCCTAACTTTGAAGCACTGTCTCGTTTTTCTCTATGTATTGCTTTAATAGGCTTTCTAGAGAAGAAGGTTGTGGTGGTTGTTGTGAGCTACTTGCTTGGTTGCTCTGTTGACCATTACTGCATTGAAAGAATCCTTTTGGTCTTTCTTTTTGCACCACAGATTGAAAATTTTGTTTTTAATTATTCCAAGCAAAATTGGGGTGGTTTTTCCACCCGGGGTTGTAGGTGTTTGAAAAGGGTTGTTTTTTACAAAATATACAGACTGTGGATTTTGCGGGCAATCTTCCATTGCATGCCCATCACCGCAAGTCACACACCTTGCGATGTTTTGACTTATTGCGTTAATCTGCCCACCTTGCGGTGTTGGGCTGCTGATCGTCATTCCTTGAATCAAATTCATCATTGCGGTCATTTGGTTTTGCAATGAGACAATAGCACCGTTATTTGCATCAGAATCCTTGTCATTCTCCCTCCAGTCTTCATGATTCTTAGAGATGCGGTCCAAGATATTCTTCACCTCATCATAAATCTTGTCAAGCAGACTACCAGCTGTTGCTGCATTGGCAGCAGTCTGCGAAGCAGGATTCAAACTGTGGTAGAAAATTTCCATTGGCAGGCAATCTGGTAGCCCATTATGCGGACAATCTCGGACCAATCTTTTAAACCTTGCCCAAGCATCGCTGAGCGATTCGTCCATATCTTGTTCAAAATTAGTAATAAGCTTTCTTCGTCTTGCGTTCTCGGTAGGTGGAAAACATTTCTTCATAAACTTCTTCACCACTTGCTCCCAAGAAGTGATCTCTCCTAGTTCGAGCGAATAAGTCCATTTCCTAGCCTAATCACATAGAGAAAATGAGAACAAAGTTAGTCGAACTTCTTCAGCTGAGATGTTTGGAAACACAAAAGTATTACAGATTTCAATAAAACTTCGGAGATGGGCGTGCGGGTCCTCGCCACGCCTTCCTCCGAATTGACCTGCAGCCTGGATCATCTACAGCATCATCAGTTTCATTTCAAATCTACTTCCGTCTAAGGCAGACCTCATGATTCCCGGAGAGATCATAGAGGTTTGGCAATGCATAGTCTCTAATGGGCCTATTGCGATCATTTGCCAACAGAATCGGATTTTCCATGACATTGTTGTTGTTTGGTGCTTCATTCCTAGGCTGCTCCGCCATCTCTTCTTTATCGGATTGTGGTTGTTGTTGGCGGTCTCTTAGTCTTCTTCGAAATGTTCTCACAATCTCCAAGTCGTAGTTCGTCAGAGATTGAGAGTTCT
>NW_028326979.1:0-25000 GCF_027475165.1 Benincasa hispida
AACAACAACCCAAAACAACTATTTGATTTCTTGATTACCGCAAAGTCTTCTTGAAAATTATCACTGCTTACCGTTTTCCCTAGTCCCTAAGTTTGACCCTGGACTTACTAGGAAACTTAGTGGAGTTTATACTTGGATTCCGCTGAGAAAGCTTGTTGCTCAACACATTTCCATCACTACATCTCATTCCATAATTTCATCACATAAAATAACGCATCAAGTTTTTGGCATTGTTGTCGGGGACTTCGGCAAATTAGTGTGCTAACGATAATTTTTCTGATTTCTTTGTAACTTGCAATCTCTAGAGAATTACGACCCGGAGATTGAGAGGACGTTTCGATGATGATTAAAAGACAACCACCAACTACAAGACAGAACCTCAAGAATGGCAGAACAACCGGAAGAAAGGGCTGCAAATGCAAACAATATAATGGCCAACCCCATCTTTCTGGCGAATGACCGTAATAGACCCATTCGAGACGATGCGTCACCCAACCTTTACGATTTCTCTCCAGGAATCATAAGGCCAGCGTTAGACGGATCAAGGTTTGAAATGAAGTCGGTAATGCTACAGATGATCCAAGCTGCTGGGCAGTTTGGAAGAAGGTGTGGTGAAGACCCTCACGCCCACCTCCGGAGCTTCATAGAAATCTGCAACACTTTTATGTTCCAGAATATCTCCACCGAGGAAGTTCGACTCACTCTATTCCCATTTTCCTTATGCGATCAAGTAAGAAAATGGGTGTATTCTCTCAAACCGGGACAGATAACCTCGTGTGAACAAGTCTCGAAAAGTTTATGAAGAAGTATTTCCCACCAACCGAGAATGCCAGGAGAAGGAAATTAATAACAAATTTTGAACATGAAATTGACGAATTGCTCAGCGATGCTTGGGCGAGGTTCAAGATGCTGGTAAGAGACTGTCCACATAACGGCTTGCTAGACTGCTTGCAGATGGAGATTTTTTACTAAGGACTAAACCCTACTTCGCAAACCACTGCTAATACGGCAGCAGCTGGTGGTCTGTTTGACAAAACATACGAGGAGGCCAAAAATATACTTGATCACATTTCCAAAAATCACGAGGATTGGTGAGAAAGCGATCAAAGATTAAGGATTAAAGACAATGACGTAAACAATGGGGCCATCGCATCCCTTCAAAATCAGATGATTGCGATGATAAGTTTGATACAAGGCATCGCAATTAATAGCACGAGAGCGAAGAAAGGGCAGGTCAATGCAATTGCTTAAATGATCGCAAGTTGTGTCATTTGTGGAGACGCCCATTCAATGGAAGAATGCTCCGGAAATCCGCAGTCAATATGCTTCATAAAGAATAATCCCTATTCCAATATATACAACCCCAGGTGGAGAAACCACCCAAATTTTTCGTGGAAAAATCCACAACAAAGCTTTCAACCAGTAGCGTAAAAAGAAGGGCCACCTCGATTTTTTCCACGAACCAACGGTCCAACGTATAACCAAGCTAGCAGCTCGCAAACATCGCAATCTTCGTCCTTAGGGACAAATTGCGAACGAGCTCAGAAATAGACCACAAGAAGCATTGCCAAGCTCAACTGAGCTCCCTCGCAACACTGGGGGTACGGGGAAGGAACAATGCTTAGCAGTCTCCTTGCTAAGCGACAAAATGACTGCAAAAGTAGAGGAGGAACCCACCACGACCAACTTGAATGCGGTAATGGTGCAATATTTTATGAAGTGGAAATATGGATGATATGCGTTGATGGAATTGCATTGTGCACTCAAGTTTCCCCAGCAGAATTCAAGTGTAAATTCCTCTTAATTTCTTGGTAAGTCTAGGATCGAACACAGGGACTTGTGAAAATAGATTGCGTTGGTAATTTTGATGAAAACTTTGTAGTAACCGGGAAAATAAGTAAAGTGTTTGGTTTGTTGATTGTGTTGATTAAGATTAAATAACAAATGCGACGGAGTTTGAAAAGAGTTCATAAACGGAAAATGCGATGAATATGCGGTGAACGGGTTGAGAAAGGCTAACACTCCCTAGAATGTGTTCATGCTTGCAATCATGCAACATGCATACAACAACAAACCATCTCTCGGTGCGAATACCGTGGCTTCTAAGGCTAGAACGCATGCGATATATATGTGATAAGTCTACAAGGTTTACACATAAACCTCTATTCCTATTTATGTGATGACAAAATGACATCCACACAAATATGCGACCACATAATATCATACCTATTCCTAGGGTGCATGCGATGCAGTGTTGACAAACAGAGCTTATCTCTAAGTCTCTATCTCTTGTTTACACAAGCCTAATCTTGCTCTTTTGAGTCCAGATTCTAACCTAGCTCTCTCGAGACATTAGGTTCTTTCTTTAGACTCTCTCTCAAGTAACTCTAAAGGATATTTTGCACAGCATAAAACAAGACAATCGCAAGCAATGAACTTCTTAGGTCATGTTAGCTTAGTTCTTCTCAACCCATTCAACTAATTTAGCTACTCATGCGTATTAAGAGAGTGAACAGATGTAGAAATAGAACTTCCATTGAATAGATATGAAGATGAAGCACAAATAACAATGCAAGTATAATAAAGAGTCTGGTAGCAATTTCTTGCTGCTAGGCATTTACACTGTTTCTACTTGTGCTCTAAAGATATTCTTGCTCTCGCAAGAGTCTTCCCGCTCTCTGTTCTTACGCCCCAAGGTTCTCCCTCGAGTTGCCCTGAGCGATCTCTATCGCCACTACTCTTCTCTTGCTCTGCCATAAAATGGAAAGGAAAATTATGAACAGAAGCAACTGGTTGCAAAAACGGTGAACCCCTTTTCTGAAGAATTCACTTGGTATTTATATAGCATCCATGGTGAAAGATGGCTTCTCTCTCCCGGTTGTACAGATGGGACAACTTTAATTTCTTTTTGACGCGCTGAATGTTCTTTGTGACCGTTATCAGCTGTCAACTTAATTTGGATTCGATGGTCATCAGCTTTCTGTCCCATCGCTCTTAATTGGCCTTTCACCCAGATGTGCCCACCATGTTGCACTGATCAAGTTGTGGCGATCCTTCTTGGGCGAATGTTTGCGAGCAAAATTAATGCAAAGCCTTGTGGTGAAGTTGCGCTTGACCAATGAATTCCTATTATTGCAATATTTGCATTGCTTTAACGCATATTCTGCACAAAAATACGAAAATCAATAGTTTTAATGCATTGAACGCATGCGACCGCAATATTACGAAATTGATGCTTAATGGACGCAAAGTAATATATTTCATCAACGCAATCTAACATTGTTTAAAAACTTAGCACTATGATAACATGCATTTCTGCCCGTTATCACACTCCTAAATTTAAACAATGCTTGTCCTCAAACATAAGCTAAAGATTCGTTTAGCAAGTCCACCGCAAAGTTCTTTTCCTAGATTTCTCTTGGACTTATACGAAAATCCATATATAACAAATTTTATAAGTATTATTCAAATTCTTCTTAAAAAAATATTTCTAAGACTTAGGGATTGAAAGCTTAACTTTCAAAAGGACTTTACTAAATTCCGAAACATCGCATGATTTATTTTAAAAAGAAAATTTTCCATCAGGGTGTCAAATGATTTATCCTTCCATAAAAATTTTCTTTATTGCTATTTTTTCTGACCTTGCGCTGATCTGAGTGCCTTGCCTTCGTTTTGGCTTGCCCCCACTAGTGTCATGTGGACATCCAACAATGAACAATGCACTTTTTCTCAGACTAAACTCTACCGATTAGGCATTGGAGTTGCGATCATTGATTTATGTGTTGATCCTGGTGACTTACTTTCGTTTTGGCTTGCCCCCACGTGTGTCATGTGGCATCCAACTACGGGTAAGTGCCTTTCACAACTTAACTCTTATCAACAAGGGTTTCTCATTGCATTGACAGTGGAGTTGGGTATTCCTCTCAATTTTTTGTTTTGAAATAGAAAATCAAAAAACAATAATACCTCACCCCCAAATTTAAAATACGGCAATGTCCTCATTGTCAAAAGATTAAAATAAGTCATGCCATGTTCTAAAATACGTTGTAAAGAGAGTTTGAAAGAAAGATAGCAAACCCCTAACTTCTAAAAATATTTCATGAGGTGACTATCTTAAGATTAAGTTGACTCTAATATATACGAAAGAAATAGAAGCATATTTTTCATCATTGAAATCATACATAGCAAAGAAACAGAATGCAGTAACTCACTAAATTTATCTATGTCAAATGATTGCGGTGATTAAAGAGGATGCGATTATAAAACTTTGAAGACTCAAATGCAATGTGATAGCGCAAAATTGGAAATAAAGATAAGGAAGAGTACACCCCCAAATTTTGCACTGTCGCCTGCATTGTATTGACGCATCCATCTTTGTGGCGATCTCTCTTCTTTGGGTTGTGGTGATGGAGTAAGATAAATACTTCTTTGTGTAATATCTCTGCAATCCAGCGCCTTGATCGTTGCAAGAAAAACAAAGAGAGGGTCAAATTATTTTAAATAAAATAAAACTTGTTATCACATTTTTTTTATAATAAAGATAGTGACAGTAAAATAAGGATAGATAAGGATTTGAAAAGATAATAAAAATTCCGAGTAGTGGAGAAAATAGTTGAATAAATAAGGTTTCCCAAAACTTGCGTCCTTGATAAGTTGCGATCATTTGATAACGCAGGGACCACTTATTTCCGGCTGGTTTGTTCATGTCTATGGTGGCTTTTCTCTCTTTTCTTTGTCTTTTAGGGTCTTTACTGCCTTAATCCAAAGTTTTTTCCCATGAATGCTCATTACAATTTCCCCCTTGAGCACATCAATTTGAGTGCGACCGGTTGAAAGGAATGGTCGTCCCAATATGATGGGTGCATCTTCGTCCGCTTTATAATCCAAAATGAGGAAGTCTGCCGGCAGGATAAATTTATCGATTGAGATTGCGGCATTTTTCAACTCCCCTTCAGGTTATATTCGAGATCTGTTCACAAGCAGGAGAGTTTCCTTTGTGGGCATAAGTGTACCGGCATTCAATTGTTTGAAGATTGACAACGACATTATGTTTATATTTGCCCCAAGGTCACATAGTGCCTGGCCACTGAAGGTCCCTCCGATAGAGCATGGGATCATGAAGATTCCTGGGTCGCCCATTTTAAGTGGGATCATAGCATTTTGCGCTGCAGCCACTATTGCGATATTTTCTTCCTCAATTTGTTCCTCTTTCAATCTTTACGGAGTTACTGGTGATTGGACTTCTTTTGTCTCAAAATCCAAGGCTTAAGGGTGGACGCAATTTCAGGGTCTGTTTTCTCGGGCTTCTCCAAACTATAGGTCAGCGGGTCTTCGGTTATCACCGCATTTAAGTTGGTCGCAATGCTCTTCTCCCCTACTTCTGCAGTTATGTTGTTGCTTAGCAAGGAGACTACTACGCATTGTTCCTTCTCGTTACCCCCAGCATTGCGAAGGATCTCAGTTGAGCTCGGCAACGCTTCTTGCGGTCTATTTTTCAGCTCACTCGCAATTGTGGCCCATCTGTAATTCAAGATTGCAGATGGACGTGGCTTGACTTTGAAGCACCGTCTCATTTTTCTCTAGATATTGCTTCAATAGGCTCTATAAAGAAGAAGATTGTGGTGGTTGTTGTGAGCTACTTGTTTGATTGCTCAGTTGACCGTTGTTACATTGAAAGAATCCGGTGGCCCTTCTTTTTGCGCCACAGGTTGAAAATTTTGTTGTTGATTCTTCCAAGCAAAATTTGGGTGGTTTCGCCACCCGGGGTTATATGTATTGGAATAGAGGTTATCTCTCATGAAGTATACCGACTGCGGGTTTGTTGGGCATTCTTCCATCAGATGAGCATCTCCACAATTGATACAACTTGCGTTCGTTTGAGTAATTGCGCTGACCTGCCCTTTCTTCGCTCCCGTATTATTAATTGTGATGCCTTGTATTAAACTCATCATCGCAGTCATTTGATTGTGCAGGGATGCGATAGCCCCATTATTTGCGTCATTTTCTTTGATTCTTAGTCTCTGATCACTTTCCCTCCAATCCTCGTGATTTTTGGAAATGCGATCAAGTATACTCTTAGCCTTCTATAATGTTTTGTCGAGTAAACCACCACCAGCGGCTGCCGCATTGGTAGTGGTCTGCGAAGAGGGGTTCAATCCTTGGTAGAAAATTTCCATTTGTAGGCAATTTGGTAAGCCATTGTGTGGACAGTCTCTTACCAGCCGCTTAAACCTCACTCATGCATCGCTGAGTGATTCGTCATCTTCTTGTTCAAAATTTGTTACTAATTTCCTTCTCCTAGCATTCTCAGTTGGTGGGAAATACTTCTTCATAAACTTTTCCACCACCTGTTCCCACGAAGTTATCTCTCCCGGTTCGAGAGAATATACCCAATTCCTCGCCTGATCACACAAAGAAAAGGGAAACAGAGTTAGTCGGACTTCCTCAGTTGAGATATTCGGAAACACAAAAGTGTTGCATATTTCTATGAAGCTCCGGAGGTGGGCATACGGGTCTTCACCACGCCTTTCTCCAAACTGCCCAACAGCTTAGATCATCTGCAACATTACTGGCTTCATTTCAAACCACGATCCATCTAGCGCCAGCCTCATGATTCCTATAAAGAAATCCTAGAGGCTCAATGACGCATAGTCCCGGATAAAACTATTGCGGTCATTCGCCAGAAGGATGAGATTGGCCATTATATTATTCGCGTTAGCAGTCCTTGCATCCGGTTGCTCTGCCATTCTTGGTGTTTCTTCTTGTTGTTGTTGGTGTTCTCTTAATCTTATTCTAAAAGTCCTCTCAATCTTCGGGTCGTAATTCGCCAAAGATTGAGAGTCTGCAAAGAAATAAAAAAAATACTATTAGCACTCTATTTCGCCAAAGTTCCCGGCAACGGCGCCAAAAACTTGGTGTCGGTAGATTGGAAGTCAAATTTTACTCAACAACCAAAATCCCGTGGACGCGTTATGTGATGCATGTTCATAAGATATGCGTTGATAGTCATGCGTCGATGGCCATGCGTTGGAATGAAAAATGCGTTAACGAATGTATACGATGACCATGCGTCCTACCACAAGTTTTCTTGCGCTCATGCCAAGTATAACATGAACACAAGTTTCTTGGGTAATCCGAGATCGAACACAGGGACTTGTAACTATATGTTTGCAGTAATGTGCATGCGGCGGTAAAAATAAAAGAATGGAGGGGATATTGCTAAGTTAATCCTACTCCTACTTCTATCTAACAGACAAAGCAATGAGAATATGCATGAAAAGTAAAGTTGCGACAAATCTTGACATGAAAATAAATGTGTGGGAAAATAGATAAAATGCAGAGATGTTTCATTGCAAAACTTAAGAGTGATCGCAAGGGCAACCCTAGTCAACGCAATCTATGCGATCATGCAACCCACATACAATAGTAAACCACCTCTCGGTACGAAAGCTACGGCTTCTATTGCTAGAACGCATGCGATATATGCGCTAAGTCTACAGGGCCTACATATAAGCCTCTATTCCTATTTATGCGATGACAAAATGACATCCACAAAAATATGCGACCACATAATATCATTCCTATTCCTAGGGTGCATGCGATGCAGTGTTGACAAACAGAGCTTATCTCTAAAATCCCTATTCTTGCCTATGCGTTCCAATCCGCTCTCTCGAGTCTTAGATTTGGGTTTTAGACTACTCTCTCTAGTATGCCTAAATGATGAATGATGCGCTCATAGGACAAGGTAACCGCATGAACTTGGTTGATGCAAGGTTGTTACTATCCCTAATGAACAACACATACATTGCTTAATGCGACCAACCACTTACCCTCTCGGGCAGTTGGTTGTTGCTGACCTTACTCATAGACAAGCAATGCATTAGCCTATAGATAGGCGTTGTCGCAGCTTCACACTAAGCAAATAAGGTTACTCACACACTCACGCAACGCACACCTCTCGGTAGGTTGCTACATGCTTCATATCCCTAATCCACATGACTAAGTATGTAATACCCAAGCAATCCCACTAAGTGTTGCAATGAAAGTAAAGATGCTAAGCAAGAAGATGGAGATGGAGTCAAAGGAATAGAGAAATGCATTAAAAACACATTGTATTAATTTCTTAATTCAAAATGTCATACAATACAATATAGGAAAAGAAACGAACAAGAAACGAACGGCTGGAAGTAAAACTTTGCCTCCAGCGGATGTGCGTCAAGGTTGTTAGTGGTGCCATGGATGGGTGGAGGAGCTGACTCTCTCGAGATCTAGCTCTGGTCGAAGGCTCCGGTCGTCACTCGAAATGGATGAAGGAGGTGAAGAACTCTCAAGCATCTTCTCACGCATTTTGTCTGGATCACGGGGAAAGTCCTTGGTTCACAAGGATCCTCCCCCGGATGAATTAGAATTTTGCTCATCGGCTTCTATTTATAGAGTTTGGATCACCAACAACATTAATTGGACTACTCTGAGTCTGACATTCGGCCTGTCAGTCCTTTCTGAACCTCTGCCACCAACGACGCGGTAGGTGAAATGTCAGCATCAGCTTTGGATTTTCTCGAGATAGATGCATTGATGCGTTCATTCCACCAACCTTGCGTTGATCCTATTAGAATGCATTGTCGTGTAGCCGCAATCATTCAATGGCTGCATTCGATTAACACCACAACTTCCATGCGATGGACGCATACAGCTGATTACCGCAACATCCATGCGTTGATCAATGCGTTTGCCTTTGCGATGGAGTGTTTCTCCACATGCGGTCATCTATGTGATGGTCCGGTTTCCGTGTTTGCGTTCATTTCCTGCATTGGCTACAAAAATAGAACATTAAACGCATAATTAACGCAAAGTAATGGGTTAGTTGAGATTCGACATGCTGATTGACGCAAACTCATATTCTCGTGAATTCCTAGTATGATTGACGCAATTTCTGCCTAACAACCTTCATAATTCTAAGTAAAAGTCCTAAGATGACATGCATTTCTGCATGTCATCACACCCCCAAACTTAAAATCATGCTTGTCCTTAAGCATGCGTTATACTCAAGAAATTCAAACTCTCTTTCATGCTTTCTTTGGCGATGACCAACTTCTCAGAATATAATTTACACACACCTTTGACCATCACCGCAACTTTGTGTTTAGCTTTTGAGAATGCGTTCGTCAAAATAATTCAAAACTTTGCGACAAATTGTGACCCCGATCTCGCAGATATTTCGATTCCAGCGAATGATGATGCTATAGCTTCAGCGGCGTTGAACCTGGTTACACCCTTCGTTTTGGCTTACCTCCACGTGTGTCATGCGGGCATCCAACTTCAGTTGCGTTCCATATTCAACTCAACTCTTGTCTCATTTGTTTTGACTTGCACCAGACAGAGGAGTTGCGCTAATGCGCTGATCCTAGCGACTTGCCTTCGTTTTGGCTTGCCCCCACGTGTGTCATGCGGACATCCAACTTCGAGCAAGTACCTTTCACAGCTTAACTCTTATCAACATGGGTTTCCCCATTGCGTTGACAATGGAGCTATTATTCCCAAAATCTCACTTCAATTTTTTTTTTCCAAATGATCACAATATAATGAACGCAATTCTCCGAGACCGCTGCTACCCCCAAACTTAGAGAATGCCTTGCGTTGATTAGTTTGAAAATGCGGTGAACTATACGTACCATCATAAAAACATCACAAAACAATGCAATCGGGAAAAAGAGAATTTCAAAAGGATAAGGCATACAAGATAACAAGAAAAGACCTTAGGCGGAACAACGCATGCACTCATGCGTTGGAATCCACGCAATTAAAGCCATGCATTGAAGTGTGAAAGGAATTCTTCCGTTGAACTACGAACCGAGGAGATTTATTGTTGCACGTACAAGAGCAAACGTACCACAACCAAGGAAGCAGCCATATAACCAAAATAAAAAAATAAAACAAATAACCTATACTAAGAAAGCAATTTAAAGATAGAGTAGAAGATGTCCCTGGAAAAGTAAAAGTATTGTCACCGTAAGGAGTCTTCCATGCAGGAGATGGCTCTCAACTGCTTGGGGTCAAGGCGGTCAAGATGCCTTGACCATTGGAACTTCTGGAAATTGTTGGGCGCATGTTGGCCACCATGAGCTTAAAACTGCCTTCAGCTCTTTTGTGACTAATTGCCCTCCTACCTTGGGGTCAACATTGGCTTTCAGCGCATCGCCTACACTTCAATATTTTTTGCAACATGGTTGCACAAGCTGCAATACACCCAAGATAAAAATTTTGCTCATACAGACACAAAACTTAACAAACATTTAGTTGCCAAGTCCCCGGCAACGGTGCCAAAAACTTGATGCTCGTGTTTATGAAGTGGAAATATGGATGATATGCATTGATAGAATTGCATTGTGCACTCAAGTTTCCCTAGCGGAATTCAAGTGTTTCCTCTGAGTTTCCTAGTATGTCTAGGGTCGAACATAGGGACTTGTGAAAATAGATTGCGTTGATAATTTTGATGAAAACTTTACGGTAACCGGGAAAATAAGTAAAGTATTTGGTTTGTTGATTGCATTGATTAAAATTAAATAACAAATGCGGCAGAGTTTGAAAAGAGTTGGTAAACGGGAAATGCGATGAATATGCAGTGAACGGGTTGAGAAAGGGTTCGACTAACACTCCCTAGAATGCATTCATGCTTGCGACCATGCAACATGCATACAACAGTAAACCACCTCTCGGTGTGAATACCACGGCTTCTAAGGCTAGAACGCATGCGATATATATGCGATAAGTCTACAGGGTTTACACATAAACCTCTATTCCTATTTATGCGATGACAAAATGACATCCACACAAATATGCGACCACATAATATCATTTCTATTCCTAGGATGCATGCGATGCAAGTTGACAAACAGAGCTTATCTCTAAGTCCCTATCTCTTGTTTATGCAAGCCTAATCTTGCTCTTTCGAGTCCAGATTCTAACCTAGCTCTCTTGAGACATAATTTCTTTCTTTAGAATCTCTCTCGAGTAACTCTAAAGGGTATTTTGCACAGCATAAAACAAGACAATCGCAAGCAATGAACTTCCTAGGTCATGTTAGCTTAGTTCTTCTCAACCCATTCAACTAGTTTAGCTACTCATACGTATTAAGAGAGTGAGCAGATGTAGAAATAGAACTTCCATTGAATAGATATGAAGATGAAATACAAATAACAATGAAAGTATAATAAAGAACCTAGTAACAATTTCTTGCTACCAGACGTTTACACTGTTTCTACTCGTGTTCTAAAGATATTCTCGCTCTCGCGAGAGTTGGCCTACTCTCTGCTTTTACGCCCCAAATTTCTCTCTCGAGTTGCTTTGAGCGATCTCCGGCGCCACCACTCTTCTCTTACTCCGCCTTAAAATGAAAAGGAAAATTATGAATAGAAGTAACTGGTTGTTAAAACGGTGAACGGTGAACCCCTTTTCTGAAGAACGCACTTGGTATTTATAGAGCATCAATGGTGAAAGGCGGCTTCTCTCTCCCGGTTGTACAGATGGGACAACTTTAATTCCTGATTGATGCGCCAAATGATTGTTACCGATATAGCTGAATGTACTTTGTGACCGTTATCGGCTGACAACTTAATTTGGATTCGACTGTCATCAACTTTCCGTCTCATCACTCTTAATTGGCCTTTCACTTAGATGCGCCCACCATGTTGCGCTAACCAAGTTACGGCGATCCTTCTCAAGTGAATGTTTGTGAGCACAATCAACATAAACCCTTGCGGTGAAGTTGCGCTCGACCAATGAATTCCTATGATCGCAATTTTTGCATTGCGTTAACGCATATTCTGCACAAAAATACAAAAATCAATAATTCTAATGCGCTGAACGCATGCGACTGCAATATTACGAAATTGATGCTTAATGGACGCAAAGTAATATATTTTATCAATGCAATCCAACATTGTTTAAGAACTTAGCACTATGATAACGTGCATTTCTCCCCGTTATCAGTTGTGCCGGCAGATCGTTCTAGTAAGCTTGGGAGAGAGCCGAAAACTTCAAGGATAATGAGAGGGCCGACATCTGTGGAAGCGGGAACATCTTTAGAATAGAATAAAGATTTCAGTGTAAAAGCCTCGGTCAGCAAATAATTGCTACCAGACTCTCTACCCTTAACTTCCATTGTCATTTTGTACTCAACTCATTTATAAAAATGGAATTTTCTTCTCTATATCTATTCATTCTCTGTTATTCACGCATGAGTAGCTAAATCAGTTGAATGGGTTTAGAAGTATTTAGCTAGCACAACTAGGGAATCTTCATTCTTTGCGATTATCTTGTATTATATATGTTTCATTCGTCCATTAGAAATACTCGGGAGGGTAGTCCAAGGACAGGATCTAGACTTGGGAAGGTCAGGTTAGAATCTAGGCTTGGGAGAGTCAGATTATAACATATAATACAAGAGATAGGCGCTTAGGAATGATCACTATTTGTTATTAACACATCGCATGCATTCTAGAGATAGGATATGATTGTATGCAGTCACCTTGCTTTCATGCATTTTGCATCATCGCATAGGACAAGAGTAGAGACTTAGAAATAAGCTCTATGAACACTTTTTTATTCAACACATGCGTCCTAGACTTAGGAGCATCACATTTACATTGGGAAATGACTTGTTGTGTATGGTTGTAACATGATCGCATAGTCTGACGCATTCCCAAGTAATACTAGCTAAAGATCTTCTCAACCCGTTCATCGCATACTCATTGCATCTATCACACAATTGCCTTTTCTCAAATCCGTCGCATTTGTTTATTTTCTCATTAACGCAATCAACAACAAACCAACAATTTATTTACTCAGTTACCGCAAGGTTTTCATAAAAATTACCAACGCAATCTATTTTTACAAGTCCCTGTGTTTGACCCTGGACTTACCAGGAAACTCAGAGGAATTTACACTTGGATTCCGCTGGGGAAACTTGAGTGCACAATGCAATTTCATCAACACATATCATCTACATTTCCACTTCATAAAATCAAGCATCAAGTATCCATTGTAGCTAAACGATCTTTTAGCTCCATCGTATAGAACATCATTGTGTCGTTCAACATCGTAGGTAAGCGATTGTTTAGTTCCATCACATAGAAACTTCAATCCATCGCTTAGCACTTCGTCTACACGATCGTTTAGTTCCGCTTCTAAACGATCGCTCAGCACTATTGCGTAGCACTTCATCGCATTGCTTAGTGCGCATCGTTGTTAAAGATCGCATAGTACCATCGTATAGTAAATTTAACGTATCGTTTAGTTCCCACACCAAAGCTAGACGATCGCTTAATGCTATCGTATAGCAAATTGAACACATCGTTTAACTCCCGCAGGTACACAATCGTTTGGCGTTCAACATCATAACGACTAGCGCCTATTGCTATATGATCGTCTAGCTTTTCTTCACATTGTGTAGCGTTTGGAGTTAGACGATCATTTAGCAACTGGAACCTCAACAACGATTTTGAGCAGAAGTTGAAAACTAGAAAACAGCTCGACCTACTTCACTTGTTTCTTCAATTACATCTTAATTGCGAATCTAATGACTCCAAATAAATTACAGACTCTTGCTAACACATAAAAGCTCATCAAACAAGAACCAATTACAAATTTAAATGAGAAATTAAAGAGAATTAAAATGCCAAAACTCAAAAAACCATATCAGTGTATGAGTTTTATATTTCTCATATAAAACACCCACCAAACCAAAATTAAATCGAATTGAATGCTTATTTGATACTCTGATACCATTTGTAGGATTGTATCAACAGTAGCGGAAGCACAAGGATCATCTAAGCACTCAAATTCACTAATTTTGGCAAAATAAAGCATTCTTTTGCAGAAACAAGTGAATTTCAAGACATACCTCTTGTATAACTTCTTCAAAGCTCCTTCACCAGCTACTATCTTCTCCAAATCTTATTGTAGACCACCTCAAGATCTTCCCCACTATTCTCTTGATGCTCTAGGTTGAGTTGTGGGACTCAAAATAAGCTTTAATTAAAGATAGAAGGAGAAATGCTCACTGCAGAAAACTAGCTGAAGAACTCTTTTTTCAAACCAATTTTTCTCTCAAAATCTCTATAGATTGCATGCCCGATTTTCACTCCAATATTTTTATTATATTGCAGATCAACATGCAAAGGAGTGAATTGCATGAGTTGCAGCTCATACTTGGAGATGACAAGGCAAAGATATTACTTCTTGTGTGAGCTACTTCAAAAGATGGATAATGGAAAAACTTCATTTTCCATTAAGTATTTTGTTTCCTTTTCCTTTTTCAATTTTATCTCAAAAAATAAAATTTTGATTTTATTAAATCTTTTTAATTTTTAAAAAATGAAAATTTTAATTAATTTCGTAAATTAATTATTAAATAAAACTTAATTAATTTAATATCAAATATTAAATTAATTTTAACACATATATATCTTTATATATTTAAATCATATTTAAATATATAATTCTCCTATTTCGTTTAATTCCAAAATTAAACATGTAATTATATCTCATATAATTACTAATTCCCTTAATTCTAATTTGAACGTTTTAAATTAACTTATCATGTTATTGATGGAACTCAAGACATACGCAGTGGAATTAGGATCTAATTACACTCTAATTGCTTTTAATTAAAAGGAAATTATGCATGCAATTGAAGGAAAAACAGTAATTAAAAAGGGATGAGATACAACCTTTGTAGCTCCCGAACAACGCCTTTCCTCACCGAATCTCGACCCGAACTCTTCTGGACCACCACTAGAGTTGACCTACCATTCTCTAGACTCAGAACTGGGTTATAGGACCCGGTGGATGAAGAACCCCGAGAGAGAGAAAAAAGATGGAAAAAAGGAATGAATTTGGGTTTTGGTTTTGAACTTCACACAAAGAAAAGAGGTTTTTTTCAGCCCAAATTAAAAACAAAATTGGCAAAATGTCAAAATTCTTTAATTTAAAATCAAAAGCCCATTTTATAGAAAAAACCATGCAACAATTGCATGAACCAAATCCATAAAAACCTAACACCTATAATCCACTATCTTAGCTTAATGTTTCTACTATAAGCCAACACCTTGCCCACTATTTTTTTAGTGGAATTATCCAACAAAAGTTTGGATTTTCCCGCTAACTATAGTCAAAGGACAAATTGACTTTGACCAAAAAGTCAACATTTTGACTTTTTATGATTTTTTCCGTGTTGACTAATTTTGATCTCCCGAGCATGAATCCGCATTCATTTTCTCGAAATTCAAATCACATTTGAATATAAGGTCGGTCAAAGTTTGACTTTCCAAAGTCAAAAGTCAACTCTTTGACTTTTTACATCTTTGACCATTTCCATCATTTCCGAGCTTCCGAGTATGAACATATTCATATTTTTGATATTTAAATCACATTTAAATGTTAAATTTGTATCCCTAAACTGAAAAACCCGACCACTATATCACATATACTTGTCGGTTTCTCTCTCTTCACCTAATTCGAACAATTCGAATCATTTTATCATATTGTTCTAAGTTTATTCCACATGAGCTAGTAGGGGAACCTAATGGACCTATAGATCATGGGCTCCAACGATTCGAGATTAGCTAGCTAAACTCTTTAGACGGAGCTAATCAACATTTGTTAACTAACTGGTCATTCCACTAGAGCCCCGTAGGTCCACTCCCCTCACTATAGATATATTTGTGTTCATTTGATATAACCATGATTAGTAAGCTAATCCTTCATAGGTTGTTCGTAATCTCGACTGGGTCATAAAAATCGTTTTACCCTCGAGACTACATCTTATTCCTTAAGTTCCACTGATCCTCTAATGAACAATTGGTTTAAGGTCCAACCTATAAACCGAATCCCTTTCGAGTCAAGAAAAGGGTGGGGCCCCTTGTTCAAGACCTGGATTCAGTACTAAAGGGAATAACTTATCTACTATCCCTACAACGGGTAGGAGTGAATTTCGTCTTGCACCCTATGTTCCTAGTTATCCACCCGATCTTACCCCTGAAATGAGAGGCTTATTGGGCCAGCGATATTGAGCTGCCCTCACCTATGCAGATCTAAGGATAATTCTGAGTAAACAGGAGTTCATAGTTAGCTCAGGATTAAGATTAAGTTACCTAGGTCATCAATTAACGAAATAGTCAGCTTTATACATAAAACGACATTTAGAACGTAAAAAATGATTATTTCATGGTTTAGTCTTATGTAAACTGTTTACATAGGATGCCCCCACTCACATATCTCTATATGAACCATTCAAAATCACATCGTTTGTACTAACTACAAAGTGGGCCGCATCCATAGTGTCCCCAGAATAAGGTGCCCAACCTTATTCATATACTATAGACCATTTTGGCTATATATTTGAACTTGATCCACATTTATATCACTATATAAAGTTCAAACTATATTAAATAGCCTTATGACCTTAGTTTATTGGATTCAAGATTACAATTTCAATAACAACTTTATCGAAAAACAAAATAAATATATTTATTAATTTACAAACTACGAGTTTTAGGACATAAAATCCAACAGTTATTCTAGAGCTAGTCCGTTACGAGCTAATAGGGGGGCCTCGCGGACCTATAGATCATGAACTCCAACGATCTGAGATTAATTGGTTAAACTGACTAGACCAAATTAATCTCCATTCGTTAACTAATGGGTCATTTCATTAAAGCTCATAGTTGCACTCCCCTCACTGTAGATATATTATGTCCACATGATTTAACCTAACAAGTCGACCCTTCACAGGTTGTTCGTAATAACGGTTGTGTAAAATATCTGTTTTACCGCTAAGATTATTAATTGAAAAAATATTATTAATTTTACAAAATTAATTTCATAAATTAAAATTAATAAATTAATTTTCTTAATAAAATTAATAAATAATTATTTAAACAATTTAAATAATTCTAATTCTAATTTGAATGTTTCAAATAAACTTATCATGCTACTCTAGAGCTAATCCATTTACGAGCTAGTAGGGGGACCTTGCAGATCTACAGATCATGGGCTCCAACGATCCGAGATTAATCGGTTAAACTCATTAGACTGAACTAACCCTCATTCGTTAACTAATGGGTGATTCCACTAAAGCCCATAGCTGAACTCCCCTCACTGTAGATATATTATGTTCACTCGATATAACCATGATTAGTAAGTTAACCCTTCACAGGTTGTTCGTAATAACGGTTGTGTCACAAAATTACCTCTTGTTTCTTAAGTCCCACCGATCCCCTAATGAACAATTGATTTATGATCCAATCAACAAATTGAATACCTCTCGGGCCAATGAGAGAGTAAGACCTCTTGTTCAAGACCCAAAATCAGTATTTAAAGGGAACAACCTCTCTACTAACCCTAATCGGATAGGAGTGAATTCTGTCTTGCACCCTATGTCCCCAACTATTCATCTTATCTTATCCCCAAAATGGGAGGCTTATTGAGCATAGGTATTGGTCTACTCTCACTGTTTGCAAATCAAAGGATAATCCCGAACAAATAGGAGTTCATAGTTAGCTCAAGATTAAGGTCAAGTTACCTAGGTCATCGCTTTGAAATAGCCAGTCTTAAACAGTAAACATCATTATAAAGTAAGAGTGACTGGTTTCGTGGTCCGATCTTGTACAAAACTCATTTGCATAGGATGCCCCCACTCCTCATATCCCAACATGAGCGAATTAGGATCACTTCATTTGTAGCACTTTACAACTCTTTGTAACAACTACAGAGTAGGCTGCATCCAATAGTATTACCAGAATAAGGCACCCAATCTTATTCATATAGTATAGATCATTTTGGCTATTTACTCGAACCTAATCCACTTGTATATCTCCATATAAAGTTCAAGTACTCATGTAATAGTCAAAAGACTTTAGGTTTATTGGATTTCAAAAAAAAAAAAACAATATATTCAATAACAACTTATTGAATTTTCAGAATAAGTTCTACTGTTTACAAACCATGAGTTTTAGAACATAAAACTCAATAAACTCCCACTTTGACTAAAACTTCAGTGGTAACTTATATATTCGATATATAAGACTGAGTTTCTAAGTTATATAAAGAAATACAACAAACTAGGGCATCTCATACCCATGGTTTACCATTTGGTATCCCATACCCGATATTTCTCCCATTTGCCCTAGGTTATTAACTTGGTATCTCTAGTCTTACTAGGTGATTCTCAAACACTTTAGCCGAGAGAATCCTTGTAAATATATTAGTATACGATAGGCTTCTAATTAAACTATATGAGGAATGCATCTAATTCTCAATAATGACCAGGAAGCACATTTTCCTCCCACTACATTGAGGTACTCTCAACTCTTTGAGTAAGATGCGTCTGACCTGTCTTAACAACTTTTGTTAACAGTCAGATTTAAAAATCTTTAACTTTATGTACTTTGATCTTAGCCATTTGATTCTTTGAAAATGGATTTTAAAAATTTGATTCTTAATAGAAGTTGCTATAAGATAGAACATATGTATTTCTCTGAAAATGAACATTTCATTCAAAACAAAAATATGTACAATATGTTCATTACATGATCACAAAAGCAGTTAATATCTTCTTTAGCAGCAACTTCTCCCACTGGTCAAGCTGAGTAAACGGTCTTCAGGAACTAAGTTGCGTATATAGCTTTCTCTGCTTTCTTCTCTGCAAGATATTTAGGGCAATTTCTCTTCCAGTGTCCTATTTCGTTGCAGTGGAAACATTTCCCTTTCTCTGCAGCAGTTTTCTTGCTTTTCTTGATAGCAGGTTTCTTCTTCCCTTTCCCTTTGTCTTTCTTCGCTGGAATACTCTTACTCTGCGAAGAGGAGGTAACATCAGGCTTGGAAGACATTCCTCTTTTTTCAGTAGAAGCAACATTTACTTCCAATTCTAGACCCTTAGTTCTCAATATAGTCTGGAAAGCCTGCAGCTCATTCAACAGAGTAGTAAAGTTGTATTCAATTTTATTCATCAATGCATTCGTACAGAATTGCAGAAAACTCTTCGGAAGAGATTCTAGAATAAAACCAACTTGACTTCTCTCGTCCATCATAGCACCATTTACTTCTGCCACATTAAAGTGGACCATCATGTCTAGAACATGTTCACGAGCTGAGGTCCCCTCTTTCATGCGGCTGTTATAAACGTATTTGATAGCATCATGCCTCAGGATGAAGGATAGTTGTCCAAACATCCCTCTCAAAGATTCCATAATCTCTTTGGTAGTACTCATACTCTTGTGTTTTTTTGCCAAAACGTTAGATAAACTGGCGAGAATATAAGCATGGGCTTTATCGTTCGCCCTAATCCATCTATCAAATGCTTCCCGAACAATTCAGTTGGAATTAGAGCTAGGAATGGGAAGACATTCCTCCATTACGACAAATCTCACATCATCTATCGTAAGTATTGTGTTCAAATTTGATTTCCATGTTACATAGTTATCCCCGATCAGTTTGTCCGATGCCAACAATTGTATAATTGAACTCGTCATTTTGAAATTATAAACAAATTCTATAAGTGAATTGCTTTTAAATCCAATCAAGTTTCAGCAAAGTAATAATGTACCCATAATCATTATTTTTGCAATGATACTTAAGTGATTTAGAACAGTTACTACCAAAGGGCGGTCAAGAATTCCTTGACAGAAGTAAGACAGTTCTTAACCAAATACTATCTCCAGAATAACTCATATTCCGATAGTCATTTAGTTATCATTTTCGGTTAAGATCTTTACTAACACTTAGTAATTGTTGTAAGTGTAGACCTGCCATTTTTAGATCTTACAGAACGGTATGAGTACGTCCCCGAAATAGAAGACAATACCCAAGATGGAACTATAAGACCCTATTCATTTTACTGAAGCTTGGGTTGTTCCAAATCCTATGTTACAACCCTCCAAAGGGATCGTCGCAGTTAACGACTAGCTAGTGTCACTTAAAAAGGCAGCAGACGCAACATAGGAATCTCACGGTTCAAACTAATGGAGGAGACCGTAGGACAATGTTGACACACTTCCTTCACCCACTTACTATGAACGACTTCCCTCATTCACCTGTTATTGACTTTGCAAACACTTTCCAAATGGAGCAGTCGAGGTAAAATCGACACGAAGCTGAACATGGATCTCACAGTGTGAACTCTTAAGGACGTGAGAGTTAATAACTTTTAATCTCCCACTAAAGTGTTCTAAATTTTTGGATAAATTTATACTTAGGTTCTTTTCGGCTAATAAAAACGACCCTAACTCTAGATGGTTTATCCAAGTATAACACTTATAAATGGATAACCTATGATGTCTAGGTGATAAACCGTTTTTATTACCTCACACCGCTCACAAAAGCTTATAAAATCAATTATCAACGCTCAATTATTCGGCTATAATCCCCAAGTAGGAGGTGTTCCATAGACCATCAACTTAAGTACCCCCAACCTTCAACAAGATTATATACCGGTTGTGTTTGTAACCCTAGTTTTACAAGTTTAATGACTATTTTAACTATTAAAATAAGTGGTTAACCTAAGTGAGCATGTAGCTGTTCTTTGTTATGGATTTTAAATGTCTAACCCAATTTTATAACAGCTTACAAAATTTTAGACTTGCTAAAAATCCACGACAAATAACAAAGGTATTCAATATCTAATATAACTATTATATTAAATAAAAGAAACCCTAACATGCATACTATATATTACATTTTATAACATACTTTCAATGCATGTAACATGCTTCCTACAGTGGGATTTAAAATCTACACAGCATACTGTATGCACATATAAGATTTATTTAATTATAACATACATCACATGCATAAATAATTAAACACTAACTGATATGGCTTTAGTTTTGGCATAAACAAGCAAACAAAACCTAATTATTACAAAACAGCTTCAGAACCGCTCCAAAACGAACTCAAGTAGCTCGAACCGTCTGAACCGAACCAGCCAAAAAATATTTGAGGCTGAACCGAACCAGACCGTAAGAGAACTGGTCGAACCGGCTGCTCTCGCTTCATGCTCAACATCACGCTAAGTCTCATCGTTTAGCATTGACGACCATCGTCATGCGTTTGCCTGATCATTTAGTGTTTGTGTGATCGTTTAGCAACTATTGCATAGCTCTTGTATAACTACACAATCGTGTAATGTCTTCATACTATCGCATAGTGTCATCGTCTAGTGTCGGAGGACGCTACACGATCGCTTAGTATCCAACACTATCGTGTAGCTCCATCGTTTAGCGCGGACAATTACTACACGATCACTTTGCGTTAGAGGATTACTACACGATCATTTAGTGCCATCGCCTAACCCTTGAAGTTGATCGTTTAGCGCACACACAAGGTAAGCAATCGCTTAGTGCTATTGCATAGCTCTCGACACATCGCTCAGCTGCCGCACATAGGTAAACGATCATTTAGCGCTATCGTTTAGCATCTTAATGCATCGCTTAGCTGCCGCATAGAGGTAAACAATCATGCAGCGCATCGTATAGCTCCCACCCGAAGCTACACAATCGTGTAGTGCCATCACATAGTAATACAACGCATCGTTTAGCTATTACGCGAAGCTACACGATCGTGTAGTGCCATTGCATAACAATATCATTAGCTTCCATAGGTACATGATCGTCTAGCGCTCAACACCTCAACGATCAACGCCCAAAGCTACACGATCGTTTAGCTTTTCTTCACATCGTCTAACGCATGAAGCTAAACGATCATCTAGCTATTGAAGCTCAACGACAACATGAACAGAGGCTGATTTTCTGGAATATGCAACTCGGCCTCTTTGCTTGTTTCTTCGATTTATAGCTTAAATTTAACTCTAATGACTCCAAAAAAATTATAGACTCTTGGGAACATATATAAGCTCATCAAGCAAGAGCCAATTACAAATTTAATTGAAAAATCAAAGAGAAATTAAAAGCCAAAACTCAAACAATCATATCAGTACAGCAGTTTCATATAACTCATATAAAATACCCACAAAACCAAAATTAAATCGAATTGAATGCTTATATGATGCTCTGATACCAATTGTTGGAACGTACCATCGTGCAGCAGAAGTGACCAGGATCCATAAGCACTCTAATTCGTTAATTTTCACAGAAATGAAAGCATGCTTCAGCAGAAATAAATGAGTTTCATGACATACCTTTGTAGAACTTCTTCAAGCTTGAATCCAGCTACAAATCTCCTCTAAATCATGTTGTAGACCACCCCAAGATCTTCCTTACTATCCTCTTGATGCTCTAAATTGAGTTGTGAGACTCAAAATAAGCTGGAATCAAGGGAATTTGGAAACAAACTCATTGCAGCAACCCAGCAGAAGAACAACTTCTTCACACGAATTTTCCAGAGAAATTATTTTGGTTGCCTTCCTCAAAATCACTCAAATCTCTTCAATATATTGCAGACTATCATGCAAAGAGATTAGCTGCATGAAATGCAGCTCATGCTTAGAGTTAATGAAACTTGAAGATGGTGGGTTGTTAGTGAGCTACTTGAAGAAGTAATGGAAAATGCCAATTTTTCATTTTTGTGATTTTTCCCTTCTTTTTCAAATTTTCAAATATTGATTTCATAAATAAATTATTTTAATAAAATTGAAAAAATATTATTAATTTTAAAAAATTAATTTCATAAATTAATTTTCTTAATAAAATTAATAAATAATTATTTAAACAATTTAAATAATTTTAATTAATTTAATATCAAATATTAAATTAATTTTTACACAATTCTATCTTCAAATATTTAAATCATATTTAAATATTATTTCTCCAATTTCGTTTAATTCTAATTCGAATGTTTCAAATTAACTTCCACGCTACTCTAGAGCTAATCCATTTACAAGCTAGTAGAGGGACCTCGCGGACCTACAGATCATGGGCTCCAACGATCCGTGATTAATTGGCTAAACTCATTAGACTTCAACCCTCATTCGTTAACTAATGGGTGATTCCACTAAAGCCCATAGCTGAACCCCCTCATTGTAGATATATTATGTCCACTCGATATAACCATGATTAGTAAGTTAACCCTTCACAGGTTGCTCGTAATAACGGTTGTGTCGAGTCCCTGTTTTACCCTTAAAATTACCTCTTGTTCTTTAAGTCTCACTGATCCCCTAATGAACAATTTATTTGTGATCCAATCAACAAATCGAATATCACACCCCGCACCAAATTATCCTCATAACCTGAACGGAATGGTGACTGCAGTAGTTACCAACCCTTTTGGTGGCATTTACTACCTATCTTACCTGTTAAAGATTGCTCAAAACCCTAAATACATACAGATTAACTCAGAACTTAACATTAAGTATGGATGGATAGCATGGAAACTACATGCAAAGTGATCTAGATCATGCCTATTTCCAACTGATCCAAATTCCTTGGTGAAATCATTCTTAAAAAATTTTATGCTAAAACTGCACACATGATAAAAAAAAAAAAATCAGATAATAAAACATAAACCATCAACTTTATTCTATATAGAAAAAAAATTAAGGTCAAAGAAGATCCTCAATAACAAACTTCCCACTAAATCATGAGATCACAAAAATGATTTAACACCCATGGGAGCAATGTGATCATGAAAAACTTTAGGTGGTAAACCTTTAGTTAATGGATCTGCCACCATAGGATTTGTTCCTATATATTTAATTGAAGTTTAACCATTCTGAACTCTTTCTTCCACAACCAAAAACTTCTATCTACATGCCTTGACTTTGTATTACTTTTGCTGCTATTGGAATATATTACTGCTGCTATTATCACAATTTTAGTGATCTTTCTATGCCAACTACTATCTGCAGCCCAATGACAAAATTTCACAACCATATTCCATGATTAGATGTCTTATAACATATTATAAACTCCGTAGTCATGGTAGAAGAAGCCATAAGTATTTGTTTAACATTTTCAGGATACAACTCCTCTAGCCAATATAAAGATATAGCCTAAAGTGGACCGCAAAGTGTCTTGACATCCAGCATAATCGAAATCAGAATACCCAATGATCTCTAAAACTTTTAAGCATATAATCTATTGTTCTCTGTAAATACCTCATAACCCATTTGGCTCCTTTCCAATGATCCATTCCTGGGTTGCTCAAATATCTGCCTGACACTCCAATTATGAATGCAATATTTGGACGCATATATACTTGAGTGTCATTAGACTTCCAATAGAAAATACATAGGGAACCTTTTGCATCTCCTTAGTCTCGAGTACAGTCTGGGGCATTGACCTAAATGAAATTTATCACCTTTAGCAATAGGGATACCTCCTGATGCACAATCTTCCATGCCAAATCGACTCAAAATCTTTTCAATATAGTTCTTTTGTGACAATCTCAAAATACCTTGAGAACGATCTTGCAATATTTAAATTCTTAATACAAAATAAGGTCATGCAATAAGCCTATATCATTACTTGCTATGAGTATGTCATCTACATATAATACCATAAAGATTGATTTATTCCTACTGAACTTGTGATATATACAATCTTTTACTATATTCACCTCAAAACCAAAGGAGGTAATTTTTTTATGGAACTTGTGGTACCATTGACGAGAAGCTTGCTTGAGACTATAGATAAATTTCTTCAATTTTGCACACTATAGACTTTGAATTACCAAAAACAAAGTTTTCTGGTTGCACCATATAAATCATCTCATTAATATTTCTATTGAGAAGTGCAGTTTTTTACATCCATCTGGTGTAGGTCTGAATCAAAGTAAACTACTAGTATCATGATTACCCAGAATTTGATGAAATTGGAGAGAAAGTCCCTTTGTAATCAATACCTTCTTCTAGAGTAAAACTCTTTGCAACAAGACAAGCCTTGTATCATTCGATATTGCCATATGAATCTCTTTTGGTTTTAAATATCCATTTACAATCTATGGGTTTCACTCCTGATGACAATTTATCAAGTTCCCAAACGTCATTGTC